>NW_028258161.1:7575757-7878787 GCF_053883595.1 Heterocephalus glaber | reverse complement strand
TTTAACCTCACAACAATCCAAAGGGCAATATTAATCTTGTTTCAATAAGAAAATTAATACTTACAGGGGAAATTAATTAATTTACTTAAGATAAAAAATTGATACTTACAAGGTTTGATTAATTTTACTTTTCTGTACAACTAATCCCAAGAACGTAAGTGTGTTCACTTGGTGAAATTGAACTCTTAAACACAATGCCATACTGTGACCTCGTTAATTTATTCTTCTAATAAATATGTCTCACGGAGCGCAGCTATCTTGGTGTGAGAGGAGGAGAACGACGACCCATTCCCCATTGGAATGCCTACAGCAGTGGGTTGAGCTCATCAGGGAAGGGTTCCTGGGAAACAGGAAGCCAAAGGGTCCAGTAAGTAAAGTAGGTTAGCAAGAGCAGACAAGTGCATAAGAGGCGTGACAGGAGAGAAAGCAGGTTCATCCCGCAAAAGGAGAGAAGCTGAGTGGGGAGGACTGCGCGCTGTGGGAGTGTGCGAAAAACACATAAAGAAGCTGTGGAGAGCTAGGCCAGCGAAGACAAGGAGACTGAACTGGTGGCCATGACACTCTTCATTCATTTACTCTTAGAAAAACTTTGGAAGACAATGTGCCCATTGCACACTTTTAAAATCACATATTTATATAGTCACACTTTCCTTTATCCATTGCTTTATCAATTCTTAAAAACACCAATTGATTGATTATTGTGAAAAATGTGTATTCAATTTATAATTGCTCTTCTATAACACTTTGTAAGTGTGTGTATCTACTCTTTCTCTTTTGGTTATTTTTGTTTCTCTGCTTACTATATGAGGAATTATAAATAATAATTTGAATATTAATTTTCAGTCCCTGAATTCTGACAGCATCCTTGGATGCTTCTTTTTAAGCTGAAGATACTTGCACCATATGCTTTTCATACCCTAAATATCTCTGAGACCCACTGATCATGAGAATAACAGTGTTTACATTCGACTGTCACAATAAATTTTCAGTAATCCCTTTAAAGATTGATTAAGAACTAAATAAGAGGAACTTCATTTTCTTATGATTACACAGATATTGTTCATTCAGTGCTGGTCCAAATGATCTGCTTCCGGGCTTACATTTCACTGGGTCCTGGGTAGTGTTGGGCTGTGTAAAAAGCATATTTGGCTATTATGAAAGGTAGAGATAAATTTATAAAGTCTGAACTATACCTTAAAATAATTCATTAGTCATAGAAAAATTCTAACTGAAGTTTAAAAATAATTAACATTAAATGACCCACAAATTCACTGTTAGGCATTAAAATATGCAAGATGAGATTCTACCACTCCTTCCTTCCTGGTACTAGGAATTGAACCCACAGACTTTGCCCTGCGTTACTTCTCCAGCCTTTACAACATTGTTTTAAAACTTTGAGACAAGGTCTAAGTGTCTAATTTGCCCAGGCTGGGCTTGAACTTGAGATCCTCTTGCTTCATCCTCCCAGAGAGCTGGGGTTACAGACATGTGCTACCATGCCTAGTTCTGGCACTTTTTAACCTAATCTTTTTCATCTCTGCATTCACCCATTTATTCTTTGCTTGTGACACTAGGACGAGCATTCTTTATTTATGCACTCTCCACTGGCTTCCAGTCAGGGAACTAGAAGCAAAGGTTCCTTGTCCTGGTTCCTTGTTGTCGCTCGGTGGCAGTGGCGCCCTCTCCATCACCAGGAGTCTCAACCTGCGGCTCACATTTTCAGAGCTTCCCTAACCAGCCATGTCACACTGTGTGCAGTGGTAACATGACCAAACCAACAAACAAACAAACAAGTCCCATCACTGTGGTGTCCTTCCTCTGAGTTTGTCCTTTCAAATACCTGGGGATATTCCTTCTTTTCCTCTACGACAAAGGTCTCTCTACAACAATTGTATCTGTTTTTATCTCGGTATTCCTGGTTAGCTTCTTCCATCTTTCCATATTTTGTTAACCAAGTTCTTATACTGACTGGTTGAAAACACTAATGCCATGCAGTCCAGCATCCCAGACAGGAAAACGACCATGTATAATCTCATACAGAGGACTTTTATCAGCTTAAGCATCTAGGCAAGATGGCCAAGCTGAGCCCTTCTCTGGCCAACTTTTCATCTCAAAAAATTAATAATGGAATATCACACAAACTTCAAAGAAATCACAGTTATTAATATAATGGAGATAATCATAGAAATTAATGAAATAGGAAACAGGCAATAGACAAGATCAAGTAACTCAAAAGCAGTTCATACACAGAAAATAAAAGCAAATTGAATGAAAGGTTTTTAACATATTAACTGTAATTGAGGGAGCATAAACCTATAAAATGAATGCTTATTTCAAAACAAGAAATCAATTGATATAATTTACTATTGAGAGTAAAATAAAAGAATTATATGATCATGTCAATAATTTCAAAGAAGCATTTAATGTGTAAAAATAGACATTTTTATTATAATGAATCTTAAAATAGGAATAAAAGAGGAACTTCCTCATATTAATAAAGTTTAAACAAATTTTAGAATTTGTATTAGTACATGCTTGTACTACATAATGATTATGGTCATCATGGGGAGTTGATACATATACATAATATATCTTGTCTTTCTAGCAAAACTTTCACCAGCTTTCAAACTCACTGATGAAATACAACCACTCTCTTTAAATTAGTAATAAAGGATTTCAGAATTTCCTTTTTATTCAAAATTATTCTGATACTTCTAGACAACATGAAATAAGATTAATTAATGATCCATAATCAGGAGGCTGAGGCAGGAGGATTGCAATTTTGGGTCCAGTCTGGGTAACGTAGTGACAACCTAACTAAGAAGAAAGAAAGAAAGAAAGAGGAAGGAGAGGAGAGAAGAGGGAAGAGGGAGAGAGGAAAGAGAGAGAGAGGGAGGGAAAATGGGCACATGTGTATGTTTAGAGGTGTGTAAAATAACTCATAATTCTAAAAATTATGTGGAAAATGCAATAAAATACATTTAGCACTTAAATATGGAATCTAAACACCTTGATCTCTTAGAAATGGAGAGTTGAATAGTGATTATCAGAGGCAAGGGAGAGTAAGGAAATGGAAGATAAGGAGAGGTTGGTTAATGCATACAGAATTGCAAGTAGGAGAAATAAGTTTTGGTGTTTTATAATACATCAGGGTGAATATAATCAATGAAAATACATTATACATCCAAGACTGAAAAGACAATTTTGAGTGTATTAACCATGAAGAAATGATAAAATTAAAAAGTGACGGATATGTTAATTATCCTAAATTGGTCATTATCATTCATATATATATATATATATGTGAATCAAAACTTCACATTCTACCTCGTAAGTATTTGTGAAATATTTTATAAATGAAAATAATGTGAGATCTTGGTTTTTTTATGTCTCACATAAAGATTGTGGACTCTCATTAATCACACCTGTGTGTGTGTGTGTGTGTGTGTTCAGAGACAGAGCCTAAAAGGGTCTAAATAATAAGTTATATTTGCTCCAGTAAAATAATTTTAATATTAAAAATTTAAGAATTAGAAATCATATTTCTTTAGTCACAATATGGCTGTTGCCACTTTCCTCCAGTGAAAATAATAGAGATATCTCTAACTGAAATACTAATCTCATAATAATTTTGAAATTCTATGTGTGAGATAAAAAAATTGCCTGAATTGGGACCCAAAAGGGGGTTATAATCCTCATATTTCATTTATTACTTTTGGGAAGTTAGATTTTTCACCTCTCCAGACTTCATTCTCTTCATCAGTCAAATGTGTGAATTAGATAAGACTAGTGATTAAAATTTTATAAAGTAAGAGAATTAGACATTAGGAAGTAAAGAAAATGTTTTTATTTAAAATAAATTTATACAGAAATTAAAAATACAGAGCATATATAGCAGAAACACTTCTGGAAATAGTGCATTAAGAACCCTGATCACCAGACTTTTTCTCAAAATACAAAATTATAAAAGCCCTGGAGTGGTAGCTCAGAGAAAGGCCCTGCGTTCAATCCCCAGTACCACACACACACACACACACACACACACACACACACAGAACACCCCCTTAATCTGAGTGTCCATTTCCATCCCAGACAATGAAGCCTTCCACATATCATAGGGTTCTTAACATCACCAAATCAAACCAGTTAAAAATTATAAATTCAGAAGAATGAGAGCAACAGAAAAGGTAACATTAGAAAGATATCAAGTGCACAATGGCACAAGGACAATTGAATCAAAACTGGACAACACAATGCAGGAATTTATCCAGAGTTTGCCTGTTTCAAAAACACTGCTTTCCTGTAGTATGGGTTTCAAAATCTATGCAAAACTTATTGCCAACAAAA
This sequence comes from Heterocephalus glaber, assembly GCF_053883595.1. Classification (NCBI taxonomy): domain Eukaryota; kingdom Metazoa; phylum Chordata; class Mammalia; order Rodentia; family Bathyergidae; genus Heterocephalus; species Heterocephalus glaber. The sequence continues at coordinate 7,874,440 of NW_028258161.1, read as the reverse complement.
TAAAAACCAAATAGCTTAGGTTGAGAGATTAGAGAAAAATAATATATAGATAAACCTAAACCTTATTGTAAGTATAGATGTATTTTTTAAATGATAAGATCATGAGGAATGAGAAGGTCCAAAATTTAGAAAAAGTGAACATGAGAGAAATATATAATGAACTCCAAACCATGTTTGCTATGAAGGCATTTATTGACCAGAGAAAATGTAAATATGTATTTCAACAGTGTTATTGCATGGTAGGGAAAAAGGACAATGGTCAAGACCCACACAAATTGGGATATGTAATGAAGACCGTACTCTTCAAGGATGTACTTCTGACAAGTAGAACTTGATCTCTGATGGCAAATCAGTGATGCAAGAAGAAATCACGAACAAAGAAGTAGTAAGTGCGTGCATTAATGTAATGTGTTTGGTAACGTAGTGATGAAAGTGAATAAACTATAGCCATGTATACCAATACAGACAAATCTTAGCATATTGATAAAAGGCGATACAGAAGAAGAATTTCAATAGTTAAAAGTTCTAAATAATCAAAGCAAATCCATATTGTTGAGGGATACAAAGAATAAGTAGCTAAAAGAAAAAGGAAGACAGAAATGATTTTACTGAAGTTCTGCATAATGGCTGGCTGACAAAAGTCCACGTGTGGGGCTACTACACATCTGTGTTCCCTCCGAGGACCCAAAGTGGGAATTGCAAGAGTTTTCATTGTACAGTTACTTGTTAAACTCTGTGTACAGATTTATGTATCCCCTTGTATTTTTATTGCATTTCATAGTAAAAATAATATCAAAAAGAAAATGAAATAAGTAATTTATATTTTGGTACGAGTTCTAGGGAAAAGCTAGTATATTTATTTTTGATCCAAATCCTAAATTTTTAGGAATATAGTCTTCTCCTACAGGCTCTTAACATTAAAAGGGACACAAAATTGTAAACAGCACATGAGAGGCCACTTGGACACAGGCTTTGTGTGAGAAAAAGCTTTATTTTTGTCCAGGTGTGAACAGAGACTTTCTGGGGAAGATTTTAGGAGCTATCTGGGAAGAGCTGAATTTATTTCATCTGTGTATGGATGGGCTGATATTGAGAGAGAGAGAGAGAGTGAGAGAGAGAGAGTGAGCTATCAGCAGCTAGGTGGGAAAGAAATTAAGTTTATATAAGGCTCAAGAAGGGACAATGATCATAAAGAATGCTTATGACTGAGGGTCCAAGGACAGTCAGTGCAGGTGTGCAGGCAATCACTGGATTTCTTTGTGCTGGGGAGATTGTATACTCTGTCCTGAATTTGCTTTATGGTCATCTGTCCTAGCAGTCTGTTTGCATAGTGCAGACTGTTTGCTTGCAAAGTCTCATTCAGGCCAGGCATAACAATACCAGTAAAGAATAACCGTTCTGCTACCAGAACCATAAATTTGTATTAGCGTCTAACAATACTGAGTTCTTTCTTGCTCGAGTCATGACAGTGTGAATTAGTGGTAGCCCAGATGAGTTACCCTAGGATCCAGGCTTCTGCTCAAGTCTTACTGTTCATGAAGGGCTTGGGACCTGCCACTGGCTCTTCTATATTTGACTCTCAAAGTAAAGAATGCAGGAAAATATAGAGCAGTGGTGGTGAACCTATGGCATGCATGCCACAGTGGAGTGTTTGTGTCATTGGTTCTAAAAGGTTCTCCATGACTGCTATAGAGGATTTTGTGAGAATTCATAAAGGTCTGCACATCAGTTTGCCCCACCTTCTGCTGGCCAACTTGGAGTCACAAGTCTGTATCTAAGTTACAGGAGGCCAGGAAATGGAGTTCTCATTGCTCCCAGGAGGAAGAGAGCAATGTGTGAACACTGACCTAGTCTCTGTCACAATTAGGCTATTGCACATTTTTAACTAGGAAGAAAAATATTTTTCATCCCAGCATTCTATGCCAAGTCATATTATAAATTAAATTTGATGACAATTAGTTAACAGAGCTTATAAGGCCTTTAGAATTTTACTCCTAGAGGATATGTTTCATCAGAATGAGGAAGTAGACAAAAATATAATAATTTTGTGTTAAAAATTCTGGTATATATAGAATGAAAGAAGAAAATATCTGAATGATGACAAAAGGAAATTTATGATGTATCGGGTTTAGAGAAGACCCAATAAAAACTGGGGCTGCAGAATGGAAAGAGAAGGCAGGAGGCAATTCTTCAGTTAAAATAAATGGACTCACACATGGTCTTCTTTCTCTCTCTATACATATGATATATATGTATAATATGTGTGTGTATATTTGCACATATATATTATTCACAAGAGATTATATAGAGATTATATGACTGGGAATTTTATAGTACTTGCAAAATGATGGGTAAAATAGCATTAGGTTTAAAGATAACTAACTCGATAAATGAAGAAACTATTAACCATGGAAAAGTGCATAGATATACAAGAAAGCAAATATATATCACAGATGAATGTCATAATTGACCTGCAAGCAGTATTTTCATAGTCACAATAATGTGAACCACTGAATATAGATTTGATCAAAACATTATTTGTAGCAATATTGGGAAACTAGAAGAAGAGAAGTCTGTGTGTGTGTGTGTATGTGTTTGTTTACGCATGTGTGTGTGTGTGTGTGTGTGTGTTGAGATGGCCTGATTGTGATGTGATTGGGTCTAGCCCTCATATATATGGAGTAATTAAAATACCCAGATACTTAACTTCTGTTCCTCACGTTTTAGGGCTGCTGTGCCAGGTCCCGGTTTATCATTGATCTCAGCCTGGAAAGAGCTCAAAATCCACTTAAAGCTACTTCATAACCAGCCTCTGTGGCATTTACTCAGACTCCCCCAGAAAAAGAAAACTGCTGACAGCACGAAAAGAAATTTACACAATCATCATCAATCATTGCAAAGAACTGTTGATTTTCCTATGTAACTCCTTGGTAAAGTTTAATATTGATTCCATCTGTTGTTTTAGCACTTTGTGCCTGAGCCAAACACTCGTTAAATTTGTTCTTTTTAACGGGCCAATATGGGAACTTAAGATCACAGTTGATCCTAAACACTGCTTCCCAGAAAGAAACTCCAAAATGGACAAACAGAGTAATGATTTGTTTATTTTTAATGTGTTCAAATGGTAGGAGAGCACCCAAACTGTGCAAAACTTGGTCAAACTCAGATTTGAAGTGGATTCTTCCTCTAATCTTTGAGAGTGCTAATGTTTTGAGAGAGGGGTCATAACAATTACAGAAATACACTGACGCTTAACTGAGTCAAGCTACATAGCGACAGTAATTCAGCAGTAAATCAAATGGTTGGAAGGCACTCTTCCTTAAAACCTTCAAATTAAATCTGCTAGACAAAAGTGAAAGGAGTCTGTATCACTCTTCTGAGGTTTTATAAAATATTTTAAAATATTAACTTTGACATACACTGTTTCTGAAACTCTTTGCAGATAAATAAAAAAATTTTATTGTTCTTAGTTTGAACCCCATAAAAGTGCATTGAGTAATTTCATCAAAAGCAAAAGGCAAAAAAAAAAAGGTCAAAATGAAACGTTTTGCTCAGGACAAAATTATCAATCACAGTTATTTTGTGTTGCTATTTTGTTAATAAGAACATGATGAAATATTTTATTTTCTAAAGGGTGGGCGACTCTGTGCTTCACTGAATAGCACTTCCGGCTACTCTGATGTGGTTACATGGAAATATGAAGCTTTATAAAGGTTTGAACTTCTGTCTCTGGTAATTTTCATCTAATAGACCTGTCCATGACATTAGTTTTGAGTACTTCTTAACTGAATATTTGATTATTTTCCTTAAAAATTTACTCTTGAATTTTTAAAAAAACACATTCATTTCTTCTTCTAAAAATCATAAATGTGATTTGCTTAGAGAACTAGGGGCAATTTTCTTATCAATAGGAGACCAAATTATATATTAATTCATTAAAATATTATTTATATTAATTATAATTTATGAATATTATTTATATTATATTGAAATATTATTTATAGTCACTAATGTTTTAAGATGATAATTTCTATGTTTAATAAATAAGGAATATATGAAAATTTATTTTCTACTTGAGAATACACTGATGTTTTAACAACTCAGTATGATTCCCCAACCAAAGGATTAATGAACTGACTGATATGTTACATTCATAAATATCAGTGAATATGAATTATAGCTACTGAAATCAGACTTCTAGAAGTAACTATTGAGGTTTTATATGCCTTATATTCTGGGTAGAAAATAATTAGTGAGCACAGAAAAAATTCAAGGATTGAAAAAAACAGGTGAAAAATCTTGAGTTCCTGAAAATAAGCAGAAATTTGAATATTCTTTTTTAAAAAGATTAAAAGAAAGGATAAGTTAAGAAAGGTAATAAGAAAGATAGAAACAAAGAAAAAGAAAACATGGAGGACTGTGAATGTGTCTCCCTAGCAGAGAGCTAGCTCATCTACCATGCCTGAGGCCTAGGTTAGGGAGCAGAGTGGAGTGGGAAGAAAGACACACACGCGACAAGCGTGGTTTATTTTGCAAATTAATTTATGTGAGACTACTGTTTTTGGAGAATAATTGACTGGAAAGAGTAGAACAATGCTTGATATGTAATACATGCTTATCAATATTTGTTGAATGAATGAAATAAGGTGATACATCAGTGACTATTTAAATTCAGCAAAAAGCAGCTAAAAGACTTCTGGAGATGAAGTAAGAGCTAAATGATGTCTGTGTAAGAAACCAGATCTTACACCTTAATATTTACCTATAGAATACATCCTGACCTGTTACAAATCCCCACTTATAAGGAGCGGGATACCCCATTACTCACACATGTTTCACTTTGATTAATAAATCTCAATATTAGTAGGATGTCTTTGCCTAAAATTTTCTGAAAAAGTAAAATGCCTTAGACTTATAATTAATATTAAGCCAGATTCCTCCAAAATAAAACTGAAGGAAAATTTGTTACTTTTGTAAAATGCACTTATAATTATATAAAATATAAATAACCTCTTACTTATGACAATTAAGCAGAGATTTCAAACTTTTTAAAACTTTCTTGAAAACCTGAGAATTTTATACTTTCAGATAAATTAGTTCAATGTTGATCATTATGTGTAATTAGAAGACATTTACTGAATGTTTGATTGCAAGATCCTGTCCTTGATTCTGAGGGTTAAAAGGGTATGGAGGTAAAGGCTATGCATTTAAAGAACTCACTTATTCTGCGCAACAAAAACACAGAAAAAAAGGAATGAAGAAAGGACCAAGGAGTTCTGGGTTGGGAAGGGACACCATGGAAACAGAGAAGGCCATAATTTGTTCAGATGGAAAGAAAGCAGAAAAACTTCCTAGTGTAGATTTTATCTGAGATAAAAATTGAAGGAATAAAATGTTGACAAGTAGATCAGGCAGAAGTGGGGATTCGGAAAAAAAGAACAACATGGGCCATGGCTTAGAAATATGATTCAAAAGGTAAACATGAGTGGCTTTGTGTTGTGGGAACACTGTCCATGGATGGCTGTGTAAGAGTTCTAGACCTCATAAGAGAAGGAAGTACAAACAGGAAGGGCTCTGTGTACCATCTTCAGTAATCTGAAGTATTAGAAAAGTGACTGAGTCAGTGTTTATCTACCATACTGGGAAAGGGAATGAATGAAGATTTTTAAGGAAAGAGCTACCAAATTTGATTTGTAGGTCAAAACATAGTACTTTGGGGGCTGGATTAGAAGAGGAAGAGAATGGAAGCTGTGAAATCTTAAGGAGCTATCAAGAGACAATGAAGCCCAAGGAGTAGAAAGTAACAGGCAGGCACAATGAGAAATTATATTTCAAAAGACAGTATAATTTAGAAACACAGATGATTTAAGGATCAGTTTATAAAGACCAAGGGGAGAAAAGAATAAAGAGTAACAGCTTCATTTTTCCAGAAGAGTACTGTGTCAGTTAGCTTTTACTGTGTAATAAAACATGCCAAAGATAAGTCACTTAAAAAAACATGATTATTTTATTTATTTTATTCTGTTGGTCATCAGGCATTTCTGTTGAGCTGAGCCAGGCCCAGGGATGCTGGCTGGGCTTTCTCAGTGTCTGAAGTCATTTGCTGGGACAGCTGGACCCCAGCTCAGCCCCATGGATTCTCTCTTCCTTGGCCTGGGTAGTGCAGGGTTTCCCATGTGGAAGTGGAGCGAGTTCTGAGTCAGCTCAGACAACCACACAAGGCCTGCATGTGAGGCTTAGAGTTGGTACCTCCTCACTTCCTCCACATTCTCCTACAGGAAGCAAGTCATGGGCTCACCTTTTCCAAGATGGGAAAATACATTGTATTGCTTGATGGGGCAGCTACAAAGCCACATTGCCAAGGGCTGCTGATGCAGGGAGGAGAAATAATGCAGCCATTTTGTGACCAATGCATTCTTTGGCCGATGATAGTGCATTTGTAGGAAGAACTAGAACAGAAGGTCAGTTGGCTTTGAAGGGGAAAATGAAGTCTTTGGTTATACTGAGTTTTCTACTTGACCATCTAGAAATACTCAGTGAAAAACTAAATTCAGGAAGGCAAAGCGACTTGTACAGGTTATTAATTCCTTAGGGATTCCTGAGGCCTAGACCCAAGACTCCATCTGCAGTCTAACATTCTCTCAGCTAATATGTGTACTCAGAAGATGCTCCAAGATCAAATGATCCATTTTCATTGACTCACTTGACTCTTTCTTATTTCTTTATTTTTTTCTCCTTTCCCCTCCTTCACTTCTTCCCTCCCTCCCCTCATTGCTCCTTTCCCTCTTCTTTCCTTCCTTTTTCTTCTCTCTTTGTCTCCCTCCTTCTCTGCCCTCCTTCTTTCACCACTTTCTAATGTTTACTGAATACTTAGCATGTGGTAGATGCTATAGGCATGAACAAAAGAGACCTTTCTTTATTTCCAATGGATTATTTCATATTAGAATATAGTGTAATTAGAAAGACCACAGACCACCATCCTCATAGAGACGCTGTGCATTTGTCTTGAGCTTCAAGTGGTGATAATCTAGCCAGCCAACTTTATTTACCCTTTGGCAAATAGATGAATACCATAGAGAAGGCAATGGCAAACTACTTTTTGTAACTTAATGGAATTATTCTGTTCATAAAGCGGAGACTGGAATCCACTGTGTGTACATGAAGCCTATGCTTTGATTGGCTAACGGTGCCAATGGGCTCATTCAGCACAGGCACAGTAATTTATGATAGATAAGTATAGTGTTTCAATTAAGTGAATTTCAAAAGTGTGATGTTTCATTGGGTAATCTTATTGGGGCTAGGGATATTGTTCAGAGGAAAAGTTCTTGCCTAGCACAAGGTCCTGGGCTCCATTCTCCAGCTCTGAAAAAAAATAGTTCAATTAAAACAAGATAATTAAATTTTAAAAATTATTTTAAAATAGGTGGCATGTTTATTTAAGACAAAATTCTTTGACTCAACCCTTGCTGAAAAATCGATTCATTTACTAAGAGATTAATACTAAAGCCTCAATCAAGAGTAAATAATTGATGGAGACAGTTTCAGATTTCCTAATGTCTGTGGATTGTTGCTGATTATAGAGAAATACCCATAAAGAGAACGTGACCTTGGCTTTCTTACCTGTGTTAAGAGATCTACTCTCAAGAGCAACTGAGGTTATTGCAGTTGTGCATTTTTCCACTACACATGCAAGTTATTTTCAAAGTCCTACAATGGTGATCCCATTACATACAAATACCTATTGAAAATAGTTCTAAATATTCCAATTAATTGTTTCAAATAAAATTTTAGTATTCCAAGTATTTAAAATTAAAGGATATATGCAATTTTTATGTTAATTAAATATTTTTAAAAGTAAATTTAAAAGGAAAATGAACTATTCCAAGTAGTAATGGCACTTTCATTTTTCATTTCAGGTTAAGTACAAAACATACATCAGAAAAGAAAAAAGGAAGATAGAAAGAAAGAAAAAATCAAATGAGAAAGGTAGTGAGGCTTGTGAAGCATGAATTACAAAGTCTATGCCGTGTATATTTTCTACAGGACTTCTCATGCATATATAATTGAGAAATCACTATATTCACACTAAAGGCAGAGGAACACATATTCCTCTTAATATGTTTTGCTCCTCCTTGTCCTTCCACACAATCTGAACATCATGTTCTAATAGATTTGCTATCTATTGTGCATGCAATGTATTGTTTTTTTTTCCAGTGCTGCAGATGAACCCAGGTAGGCTAGAGCTCTATCACATCTCTTCCAGAGAATATAATATTTTTATGACTTTTTTTCAAACTGTTCTTTTAATGAACAAATGATAACTTGTTTTCCCTTATTTACTTGATACATTTTATCATTAGCTGGAATCCTACAAGTTTAGCCCTATATGTATCAACTCCCTATGATGAATGTAACCATTATGTACTATAAATATATAGTAATGAAAATTAAAATATAGAAGCTGTCTCTGTAGCACTTACCTCATGCAAGAGAGCAGTCACAACAGTGACAGCAGCATCTGTATTCAGTGTTCTAGCTGGTCCTCAGTTCATAGGAAAAATTATAACTAGTTTAGTGCTGGTGAGTTTTCATTTTTTATTCCTCAGATGAGGTGAGATGCGTTAGAGATGGATAAAAATATTACTGGGTAAAAGATTTGGAAGTATGTAGCACAAAATTTCCAAATCAGAATTTGTAGGAAGGAGGAAAGAAGAGAAAAAGAAAATGGAGAAGAAAAGAAAGAAGGCTTGGGAGGAAAATGACAGCAGAAGGACTGCGACATTTCCCTAACTGCCTACTGTGCTTCTAACCTTGGGCTCTGTGACTCTAGTGAGGGGAGAAGCCATGGGACAGAATTTTCTGGGAGGTCCAAGAAGGCTACAAGAACCCCCAAAAACCCCTGGAGTGAGCTTTGAGGGATAAAAGGAAATATCAGAAATTTTAGTTCATGATTAATCCATTTTGACATTATAGACATTTTTATCCCTCATCCTAAAAAGGTGGTACTGATTTCTCATTTAAAATCATTAATTTTTTGAAGACAGGAAAAACAAATTAGGAAAAGAGGTAAAACTAAACATAGACAATATGTAGCTTGTGAAAACCACTGCACCCAGATAAAAAGTGTGCTGAAGGTGGAACAGAAGCTAGAAGAAGACCATGGAGGCCCTCAGTGGTCCCAGGACACTAAATGCTCATCAGTCTTTGGTGACCTCCATTCTGGGCCCACATCTCCTACATGAGATTCGCAGGTAAATTCCAGAGCTTTCCATTAAGGGGCCTCTCTGCTGCAGGAAGTGAGGGCTAACTTCAGAGCCCTTTCTGAGCCATTGCTCACCCTACACACTGGATCTTGAAGCCACATCACCAGCAAGGCAGGCTGAGCCAGGAGAGAAAATGACACAAGACTGTCTTTAATAGGTGACCCAGGTCTGGACAATCCACCCTGCTCACTGCTCTCCCTGAGTCTGTGAAGCTACCTTTCCCCTTGAAGCATCTCTCTGTGTGAGTCATTCTTCACACTCCACACCTCACAGATAATTTGCTAAAAGCATTCTGGGAGCCCAGTAGGACCTGAGGAACCAATCTACCACATGAGAAATAATGGAGTCCACAGGCATGCTTGTGAGAATCAGGGATAAGGTGCAAAGTAGTCTCTCACATTCACATTAAGATTTTTTGCAACAAAAATCAACAAAGTTGAATCATAGCCTAGCAAGCTGTTGCTGGCCGATTATACTAGTTGCTTCTGTTTTCTTTTGTTTGTGTGATGTATCAACAAAATGTCCAAATTATATTCTTAACCTGTATGTCAAAATGGTCGCCATGTTGAAACATTTGTCACAGTAAATACCTCACCGAAACTCTGTGCCTTTAAAGCAGTTTGCCCAGCTTTTAAAATTTAATATTTTTGCACTTAATTAATTCGAAGGGGTCAGCGGTATGGCACTTAACATAGTGTACAGAGCTCTTACTGCTGTATGTTAAGTATGCACTCCCAGACAGAAAAGCAGAAATTGAGCTTTCCCTCTGCTCTGCCCATGTCCAATGGATGGGCTCGGTGAGGTACATGAAACCTTCCGTAAATCATGTGGAAGTTTGACATGTCCAAACCAGACTTGCTGGAACACTAAGTCACATATGAATGAAGAGAGAAAATCCAGGTTTCCAGCTAAATCAGACAATTCCATGACTCTTCTAAGTCATTGGCTGGCAGTAAAATTTGTGTTTAGAATGCTAAAATAATGGAGCTATGTTGCTCTGGACTACGGAAAATAATACATACAAATAAATATTTTAGACTTTCAGGTGATGTATGTGAAAAGATGATTGGTTAGCAATAAATCCCACTGTCCAGTGGACACCCTTTACTCTTATGTAGAGTCTTTCTGAAGAATCTAGGACTCAGGATGGAAACACTGATATTCAGTCTTGGTCACCTGGCATCTATGTCTCCCACAAATAAACCTTGATAACTTAATTAAAAGTTTCAGGCAGATGCTCAAGACGCCTGAATATCCCTGACCCACAAAACTGTGAAGGTCATTATTTTTTCTTAAGCTCTTGTTAAGAAAGTCTTAACCTGAAAACATTAGGGAATTGAGGAGGGTCCCAGCAGCTAGGGCTCCACCTACACTCAGTTGGAGTGGTGGTTATGGTCATATTGCCCTTGGGGTCGAAATAGTCTATCAATTGATTTCTTTGGTGTATGTGTTGCTAAATATTTCTGAGTATAGCAATTTTTTTTATAAAACATCATTAGGTTTCAACATTGTCACAAATTCTACAGTTCTGAGTTACATTAGATGTTTTATTTCTATATGATAACTTGTTGGCATAAAAATAAAAATCCTATCTATATGCTGATTATCTAGCTAAACATGAGTACTTTTTAAGTTTGTTCTGTTTTGAAACCATGTAAGAATAATCTCATCATTACTAGTTAACAAATTTTTAAAATGTGACATAATCAAATGAAATCAATCTCCATTTAGAAATATACAGGGCTGGGGATTTAGCTCAGTGGTTTCAACCCCTTCAACACAAGGACCGGAGTTCAATCCCCGGTACCAAAAAAACAAAAAACAAAAAAACTTACAAACATTTTTTAAAGAATTTTACTTCCTGTCACTTGAGAAAAAGGAAAATTAATTTTTACAAAACCTATTGGAGCTGAGTGTGGTGGCGCACACCTATAATTGCAGTATTCAGAAGGCTGAGGCAGGAGGATCACAGCAATTTTTTTTTTTCTGTACCGAGCATTGAACTCAGGACCTTGTGCTTGTGTGGCAGGCACTGAAACCACTGAACTAAATCCCCAGCCCCAATCACAGCAAATTTGAGTCCAGCCTAGGCTCAACAAAGAAAGAAACAAAACAACAACAAAACAAAACAAAACGAACTACTGTGTAACTAGTACTGTCCACTGCCACGCTCATCACTTCACTTAATATTTACCCATCTCCTAAAGCTTCCTTTCTTTCCCTCTGCCCCATGATTCCTTGCCAATGTACACTGCAGTGCTATATGATAAACTGAATATTTCTACCATAGGCATATTTATTTACTATTCGCAGGCACTGGAAAAGCTTAGCTGATGATTTATTAGGAGCTTGATGAAGTAACAAGTAACTCAGTAACGATGACATAACACCTAGAAAACTTGTTTTCACTTGAGGAAAACTACACGGCATCAATGTCTCTAGCATAGTTCGTTCACGTCAATTGGGTTGATGAAATGAGAATTCCATCATTAGAGTGTAATGCCCTAGTTACAAAGTTAAATTAAATATAAATTTAGAAAAGAGAAATAAAATCTACTCCCATAGAAATGAAATAATAGTCCAATTATTAAATAACTAAAAATCAAAGATTTATAGAATATTTATCATTCTTCCAGCTATGAGTGCTGACATAGTACCTCCGTTCAAAAGTGGAGATCGGTTTGATTATTTAATTAAAAAAATCAACACTTCTTTGTTGACTGTCTTCAGTATGTACTATTCCTTTAAAATAGCATTTTGCAATTTTTTATAAGCCTTCTGATTTTTATGTGAATACATAGTATGATTTATAAAGAAGTTTTTTGTCCTAGTTATCTGAAGTCTCATGTATACCTAATAATCCTTGAAAAACTACAAAAGACACAATTCATAAGTTCACGTTCCTTTTATTACATGTATGCATGTTTATAATGGAAAGAGAAGAATCCAATAATACATGGAGATAACACATTATCGAATTCTATCTATAGCTGTGGTTACTTCAGATGCTATAGAAAACACAAATCATCTAAGTATTTGTTATTTAAAAAGTGATTTGTCCACTGACTTATGCATCCTAGTAATTATTTGTCAAGGAACCAAGGTTTACAAGTTACTCCTAAGAAGTGTTATAAAAAGCAAATCCCTTTGTAAATGAATCAAACTTTGAATGTGAGCCTCACAGTTTTATACAATCACTCTGATTACTTTAGTTATCTTAGAGAAGACTATTCCAAAAATAGTTTATTCAATGACCCTTCATTGTTTACAGAATGAAATACAAAATCCTTACTGGAATTCAAATTGAAAATTTGGATTAAATTGTTTCTAAACTTATTTTTCAGTATTCTAGTTGAGACACCCAAGTGCTAGAGCAAAATTCCAACAGTAATCATTTCTTCAAAGTTCTGTAGCTTTCATAGTTAGACTCATTTTGGGTTCAGAATAAAACTGAGAAGATACAGAGATTTCCTGTATGTCATAACACAGTTTCTCCCATCAATCCCAAGCCCACACTAATATGGTTTTTTTTTTCAGTCGATGAACCTACATTAACATACTATCATTTGAACTTCACATGGTTTACATGAGGGTTCACTCTTGGTGCCATGCATTCTGTGGGTTTTAATAAATGTGTGGCAGCAGGTGTGCTCTATTATACTTCCACGAAGAATGTGTTCACTGCACTAAAAATCTATTCATACTTTTCTTCTCCTAACCCCTGGAAACCACTGATACTTTTATTTTCTTTATGGTTTTGCCTTTTTTAGAATGTCATCTAGTTGACATCACACAGTATTTAGTCCTTTCAGATTGGCTTAGCTATATGCATTTAAATTTTTTCCCTGTGTTTTTATGGCTCGATTATGAATTATTTTCTTGCACTGGCTATTATTTCATTGCTTGAATGCACTATATGTAGTTACTCATTCACCTGCTGAAGAACATCTTGTTTATTTCAATGTTTTGGCAACTATGAATAGAGCTGTTATAAACATTTATGTGCACATACGACTTTTGACATGCATTTCAATTCATTCATCTAAATACCAAAGAGTACAATAGCTGTATCATAGTTTTGTAAGAAATTGCTAAACTCAACATCCTAATTGGCTGTGCCATTTTACCATCTCACTCAAGGAGTGAGTGTTCCTTTTGGTCCAGGTCTTCACCAGCATTTGTTGTTATCAGTGTTTTGGATTTAATATTCTGATAGATATGTCAAGGTCTCTCATTGTTATAATTTTAATTCCCCAATCAGCTATGATGTTAAACACATTTCATAGACTTTTTATTGCCAACACAGTTTTTGTGGTTGTTGGTAGTGTGTCTTTTCAGTTCTTTTGACCATTTTTTAAATCAAGTTTTTGTTGTTGTTGTTTTCTTATTGGTGATTTGTTGAGTTATTTGTGTACTTGATTAGATATGTCTTTCAAAATATTGTCTCTTATTTTGCAGTGTGTCTTCTCTTTTCCTTACCAGTGTTCTATGCAGACCACAAGTTTATAATCTTAATGAAGTCCAGCTTATTATTTATTTCTTTAATTGATTGTACCTTAGGTATTGCAATCCAAAAATAACTTCTATTGTCCATTTCATCTAGGTTTTCTTTTGTATTATCCTAAATGTCTTCTTGCCTCTGTGAAAGATCAATTGCCTATAGTTAGGTAATTCTATTTATTGGCTCTCTGTTCTCTTCCACTGATTTATTTACTTTTATTTCTGCCAATACCATACCATTTGTGTTATTTCAGCTTTACAGTCAGTCTTGAAGTTGAGCAGTGTTAGTCATTTGAGATTGCTCTCCTTCAATATTTTTGGGGTTATTATGGCTGTTTTGTCTCTTTGTGTAAACTTTAGAATCCGATTGTCAGTATCAATAAAATAATTTGCTAGAATTTTTATCAAGATTGTGTTGAATCGGTAAATTACATTGAGGAAAACAACAATATTGAGGTTTTCTTTCCATGAACATAGAATCTCTCCTTTCATTTATTGAACATCGAATGTATTAATCAGAGTTTTGAAGCTTTCCTCACAGATTTTGTACATATTTTGTTGCAGTTATACCCAAATATTCCATTTTTAGTGCTAATGCAAATATTCTATTTTAATTTTAAGACATGTGTGTATTACTAGTATATACAAAAGTGACTGGATATTCTATATTAAATCCTGAAAACTGCTATAGTTGCTTTTGTGTTCAAAGAATATTTTTGGTCAATTCTGTAGTCTGTGAACAAAGGGACTTTTACTTTTTCCTTCCAAAATATACAGCTTTTTTCCTTTTCTTATTGTATTAGCTAGCACTTCTATGAATACAATAAAGAAAATGAGTAGTGAGAGAGAATATCTTTACTTTTGTCCAAGAGCTTTTAGCTGGAATGAATGTTTGCTGGATTTTGTCACATTGTTTTTCTTTTCTATGTTTATTGATATAATTCTGTGAATTTTTTCTTATTTAGCCTGTCAATATGATAGATTGCATTACTTGGTTTTGGATATTGAACCAGTCTTGTATAGATGGGATAAATCTCCCTTAATCATGGTGTATACTTCTTTTTATACACTGCTGGATTGATTACCAACAGTTTGCTGAGGAATTTTGTACCTATGATCATGAAAGACCTTGGTCTGTAGTTTAGTTCTTTTATTAATGTCTTTGTCAGGTTTTGGTATTAAGGTAATGCTGACTTCATAGAATGAATTAGAAATCATTACCTCTGCTCCAAACTTCTGAAAGAGATTGTAGAGTATTGGTACAGTTTTCTCTTTAAATGTTTCTTAGAATTCACCACTGGACTCATCGAAACCTAATAGGTCCTGTTTTGAAAGTTTGTCAATTATTGATTAATAAACATTGGCCTCTTTGACTTGTCTGTCTACTTTTGTTAGTGTGAATTTTGGTAAATTACATCTTTCAAAGGATTGGTCCATTTCACTAGCTTATTAGATTGTCAGTATTAATAATATTCCTTTATTATCTTATAATGTCCTTAGGATCTGCAGTAATGTCCCTTCTTTTGTATGTAATATTAATAATTTGTGTACTGTCTCCTTTTTTCTTAATCTGGCTAGACAATAGCCAATTTTGTTCACCTTCTCAATAACTAACTTTTGATTTCAATAATATTTTTCCTATGGATTTTCTGTTTCTTTTTTTTTATTAAATTCTTTTATTGGTACATTTTAGGTATACAACACAATTGCATTTCTCATTGGGAATTGTACCTTTACATGGTGCATCTTGGATCTTATTTTTTCCCCATTCCTAGCCCTCCCTTCACGCCCTCCACCCTTCTCTATTTACAAAGACTTTATATCCACTTTTTCCATTTCTCAACATTTTTCCTTTCCCTTCTTTCCTTTCCCCTGCCCCTCCCACTACCCCTAACCCTTTGGACCTTTTCTTCCTATTTTGCATTATCGATTATTCATGCTAATCACTGGTACATTTTAGGTATACAATATAATGACATTCATCATTGGAAATTTGCACCTTTACACAATCTCTCTTGGTTCTTATTTTTCACCCTTGCCCAGCCTTCCCTTCAACCCCTCCATTCCTCCCTATTTACAAAGATTTTGTTCCTATTTTTCCATTTTCACATATTAATCCCATTCCCTTCTTTCCTTTCCCCTACCCCTCCCACTTCCTTCCCCTTTGGCCCTTTTCTTCCTATTTCACATAATCTATTATACATTTTAGCCCTTATTTACACTTTCAGTTTCTCACACCAGAGAAACTATTTGGTATTTAAACATGTGTGTCCTATTTATTTCACTTAAGGGTATCGCCTCAAAGTGCATCCACTTAGCTATAAATGTCTCTAATTTCTCATTTTTGATGGCTGAGTTGTACTCCATTTTATTAAAAAAACACATTTTCTTATTCCAGTCTCCAGTTGATGGGCATTTGGGCTGTTTCCAAGTTTTAGCTATCACAAACTGTGCTGCTATGAACATGGGTGCACATATATCACTGTGGTATGATTCTTTTAATTCTTTGGGGAAGATACCCAGCAGTGGAATAGCAGGGTCAAATGGGACTTCCAGTCCTAGTTTTTGAGGTATCTCCATACTGATTTCCACAGTGGTTGCACTAGTCTACACTCCCACCAGCAGTGGAGCAGGTTCCTCTTTCCCCACAGCCCCGCCAGCATTTGTTATTGGTTGATTTCATGATAGCAGCCATTCTTTCTGGTGTGAGGTGAAATCTCAGTGTTGTTTTCATTTGCATCTCTCGAATGACCAGTGATGTTGAACATTTTTTCATGTATTTATTTGCTATTTCTACTTCTTTGTCTGAGAAATGTCTGTTCATTTCAGATGCCCATTTTTGGATTGGGTCTTTAAATTTGGGAGGTCTGATCTTTTTAAGTTCTTTATAAATTCGAGATAGTAGACCTTTGTCTGAGGAAAAGCAGGTGAAGATTTTTACCCACATTGTGGGTTGTCTCTTCACACTGCTGGTGGTTTCTCTTGCTGTGCAGAAGCCTTTTAATAAGAAGAGATCCCACTTGTTGATTGTTGGTGCTAGTTCATGGGCAACTGAGGTTTTGTTCATAAAATCTTTTCATACACCAATCTCTTCAAGAGTTCTACCTAACCTCTGTTCCAACTGGTTCAGCATTTCTATTTTACTATTTAGATCTGTAATCCATTTCAATTTTAGTTTAGTGCATGGTGAGAGATATAGGTCTAGTTTTAATCTTTGGCAAGATGAAACCCAATTTTTCCAGCACCATTTATTAAAGAGGCTATCTTTCCTCCAGTGAGGGTGTTTGGCTCCTTTATCAAGGATGAGATGGCTGAGTGTGTCTGGCATGTTTCTGCATCTTCTAATCTGTTCCACTGGTCCTCAGATGTGTTTCTTTGTCAGTACCATGATGTTTGTATCACAGTAGCTTTGTAGTATAGATGCAGGCTGGGGATTGTGATGCCCCCTGCCATGTCTCTGTTACCTAGAATTGCTTTTGCTATTCTGGGTCTCTTCTTGTTCCAAATGAATTTTTGGATTGTTTTCTCAATGTCCGTGAAGTATGCTGCTAGGATCTCAATTAGAATTGCGTTGAATCTATATAGCAGTTTTGGAAGTATGACCATTTTCACTATATTAATCTTTTCTACCCAGAAGCAGGGGGTGCCTGTCCATTTTCTGATATCATCTTCAATCTCTCTTTTCAGAGTGCTATTGTTTTCAGAGAAGAGGTCTTTGATTTCTTTTGTTAGGTTGATTCCTAGGTATTTCAGTTTTTTGGATGCTATTGTGAGAGGAATTGTTTGCCCTATTTCTCTCTCCATGTGTCTGTCATTCGTGTAGAGGAAAGCTATTGATTTTTATGTGTTGACCTTGTATCCAGCTACTCTACTGAATTTGGTTATTAAGTCTAGAAGACTTTTGGTGGAGTTCTTGGGGTCTTCTATATAGAGTATCATGTCATCTGCAAATAATGACAATTTGACTTCTTCATTTTCTATCTTTATTCCTTTTATTTCTTTCTCTTGTCTAATTGCTGTGGCAAATGTTTCTAAAACTATATTGAACAAGAGTGGTGATCGTGGACATCCTTGTCTTCTTCCTGATTTTAGTGGGAAGGATTTCAGTGTTTGACCATTTAGTATGATATTGGCTGTTGATTTTTCATAGACGGCTTTTATCAGTTTGAGGTAGAGACCATCTATTCCAATTTTCTGTAGGGTTTTTATTATAAATGCATGTTGGATTTTGTCAAGTGTTTTTTCTGCATCTATGGAGATAATCATATGGTTTTTGTTCTTGGCTGTATTGATATAGTGTACTACATTGATTGATTTGCATAAGTGGAACCATCCCTAGATCCCTGGGATGAATCCCACTTGATCAGAGTGTATGATCTTCTTGATGATCTTCTACATTCTATTTGCCAGTATCTTCTTAAGGATTTTTGCATCTATGTTCATTAGTGAGATTGGCCTATGGTTCTCTTTTTCGGTTGGGTCTTTCTCTGCTTTGGGGATCAAGGTGACGCTTGCTTCCAGGAATGAATTTGGGAGTATTGCTTCCCTTTCAATTTCATTGAAGAGTTTAAACAGTAGTGGCAGTAGTTTCTCTCTAAATGTCTTGTAGATTTCAGCAGTGAAGCCATCAGGGCCCGAGCTTTTCTTAGTTGATAAGTTTTTAATTAAGTTTTCAATTTCATTGGTTGATATTGGGTTGTTTAGAATTTTTAGGTCTTCTATGTTCAACTTTGGTAATTCATATGTATCTAGGAATCTGTCCATTTCTTCTGTGTTTTCCATCTTATTGGCGTATAGGTTTTGGAAGTAGACATGGATGATCCTCTGAATTTCTGCTGGGTCTGTTGTAATTTCACCCTTTTCATTCCTAATTGCATGGATTTGGGCCTTTTCTTTCCTTTTTCTGATAAGGTTGGCTAAGGGTTTGTCAATTTTGTTGATTCTTTCGTTGAACCAACTCTTGGCTTCATTGATTTTTTTTTGTATCATTCTCTTAGTCTCCATTGCATTGATTTCTCCTCTGATCTTTACAGTTTCCTCCCTTGTATGAGCTCTGGGGTTGTCCTGCTCCTCTTTTTCTAGAAGCTTGAGGTTCAGCATCAGGTTGTTTAATTGGGCTCGTTCTGTTTTCCTAATATGCGTATTCACTGCTATGAATTTTCCTCATAAGACTGCTTTCATTGTGTCCCATAGATTCCGATATGTTGTATTGTCATTGTCATTTAAGTCAAGGAACTGTCTGATTTCTTCTTTAATTTCCTATATGACCCATTGGTTATTTAGAAGTGTGTTGTTCAACTTCCACGTGTTTATGAAATTTTTCCACTTTCTTTTGTTATGGATCTCCAATTTCATCACACTATGGTCTGATAATATACAGGGGATAACTTCAATTCCTTTGCACTTACTTAAACATGTTCTATGTGTGAGTGTGTGGCCTATTTTGGAGAATGACCCATGTGCAGCTGAGAAGAATGTGTATTCTGATTTTGTGGGGTGGAAGACTCTGTAAACATCTGTTAAATTCATTTGTTCAAGAGTTCGATTGAGTTCTAGTATTTCATTACTTATTTTTTGTCTAGTTGATCTATCTATTTGTGACAGTGGGATGATGAGGTCCCCCACTACAATTATATTAGTGCATGTATGACTTTTCATGTCCGTTAGTATTTGTTTTATATAGTTGGATGCGTTAGTGTTTGGTGCATAGATATTTATGATTGTCATCTCTTCCTCTTGGATTGTTCCCTTTACAAGGATGTAGTATCCGTCTTCTCTCTCAATCAGTGTTGGTTTGAAATCTACTTGAGCTGCAAAGAGGATAGCTACTCCTGCTTTCTTTTGGGTTCCTGTCGCATGCAGTATTGTTTTCCACCCTTTAACTTTCAGTCTATGAGTTTCCTTTTGAATTAAGTGTGTTTCTCGTATGCAGCATATTGTTGGATTTTGCTTCTTGACCCATTCTGCCAGTCTATTTCTTTTGATTTCTGAATTGAGACCATTAACATTGATGGTTATAACTGAAACGTATTGACTTGTCATTGCCATGACTTTTTCTTTTTGTTGGGTTCTCCCCCTTTACATTTAATTTCTTGTCATGCCCGATGGGTTCATTCTGCTTTGCTTCCTGGGACTGTGATCCTCAATGTCTGTTCCTAGGCTATTGTGTAAAATTCTTTGGAGTGCTGGTTTGGTATTCACAAAGTTCCTAAGGTGCTCTTTGTCATGAAAGTATCTTATTTCTCCATCCATTTTGAAAGATAGTTTTGCAGGGTACATCAATCTGGGTTGGAGGCTGTTTTCTTTTAGGGCTTGGACTATGTCACTCCAAGCTCTTCTTGCCTTGATGGTTTGTGTGGAGAACTCTCCTGTGATTCTGATGGGCTTTCCTTTGTGTGTTAGTTTCTTTTCTCTGACTGCTTGTAGAACTTTGTTCTTCTGTTGTGTTTCTGGAATCTTAACAATTATATGCCTATGTGTAGATTGTTTTTGATCAAGGCTATTTGGAGTCCTATATGCCTCACTTATGGGTATGTTAAGTTCTTTTCCCCTGCTTGGGAAGTTTTCTGCCATTACTTCTGCAAAGAGTTTTTTTGTCATCTGCACTCTCTCCTGTTTCTTCATTGACTCCAATCAGTCTTATGTTATTCTTCTTTGCATCATCTAGCAGCTGCTGGATTGATTTCTCATGTTCCCTTCCAGTTTTGAAACAATTTTTCTTTTCCTGGTCATTAATTGCAATCTTATCTTCTATATCTGAAATTCTGTCCTCACATTGGCTCATTCTGCTGTGTAGACTTTCAGTGGAGTTGAGTTTTTCATGTCCTGGAAATCTATTTGCATCTGTTTTATGGATTCCATTTGTTTCCTCTGTCGTGATTCCATCGTGTTCCTGAGCTCCTCTCTAGATTTATTAATCATGTCTTGCAGTAGGAGCACAATTTCTCCTGTTATCTGAGAAATTATTTCTAATTTCATTTTTTCCAGATCCCGTTTTGTTGCCATTTCAGTGGGTCCAAGTGGTTGAGTATCAGAGTGTTCCATCTCATTTCCCTTTGGGGTTGCTGTATGTGATCTGGAAGTCTGGTTTTGAGACTTATTTATGTGTTTTCTCATTTTGACTGGAGGGTCAGGGGGAGGTGCTGTTTGTGTCCACGCAGCTCACCTCCTCTGAGCTGGGAGAGGTGGGCCAGGTCCCAGGAGTGGCAGTAGGGATGGTGGCCCGAAAGCCCCTTCCTCTGGGCCAGGAGCAGTGAGATGTTTGGCAGTCCTGAAGCCCCTTTTTGTGGACCAGGAGCAGTGGGATGGTGGCTCAGAAGCCCTTACCTCTGGGCCAGGAGCAGCAGGACAGATGGCAGCCCAAAAGCCCTTTTCTCTGGGCTGGGAATGGCGGGAGGGATGGTGGCCGGGAAGCCCCTTACTCTGGACCAGGAGCAGTGGGAAGGTGGCTCAGAAGCCCCTACCTCTGGGCAGGAATTCTTTAAATGCTGAGAACTTGGTTGGCTCCAGTATAGTGGTCTGGTTGTCGGGTGTCCTCAGTGTCTTTGTAGTGTGGAACCAGATGGCTGTACAGAGCAGAGGCCGGGTGGGGGGGGCGGTTGTTCCAGTGGACTGCTGCCAGGGCATGGGTGATTCAGTGTTTTCTGCACAACTGGTGACCTCGGGACTGTGTTCGCAGACCTGCCTGTCTGCAGCGGGCTGATTCGATGTTTTCCATCAGACTCTGGATTTTGTTTTTCAGTTTCAAAGGTTTCTGCTTTTATTTAGTTTCCTTTGTTTATTTCAGATTTAAATTGTTGTTTTGCTAGCTCCAGAGATGTAATCTAAGATGATGGAGATCTGTTTTTCTAACATACACATTCAATGCTGAAAATTTCCCTCTAAGCACTGATTTTGCTGCATAAAATAAACTTTGAGAAGTTGTACTTTCAATTTTGTTTAGAAATACTTTAAAATTTTAATGTTTTTCTCAAGAGTTAAGTGTTATTTGCAAACATGTCGTTTAAGTCCAACTATTTGGATATTTTCCAGCCATCTCATTATAATATAAAACAGAGGACAGACATTATATAATTTATTTTAAATTTGTTACAATGTACCTTTGTGGTGCAGAATGCAATCTGTGTTGGTCACTGTTTCACATGAGCATGAGAACACATGCTGTACTCTTGTTGGTCAGAGTAATTGATAGGTGCAAATAGTATCCAGTTAATGAATAGCATTTTTGAGTTCAACTATTCCTTACTGATATTCTCCTTACTAGACCTGACCATTTATTATAGAAGGGGGTTGAAATCTCCAGGTACAATAGTGGACCCATCTATTTTTCCTTGTAGTTCTGTCAGTTTTTACTCATATATTTGAATGCTCTGTTCTTAGGCACAGACACATCAAGGATGGTTAGTCTTCTTGGCCTGTGAACCCCTTTATCATTATACAATAATGCTCATCTTCACTTCTGATAACTTTCCTTCTTCTGATATCTTCTCTGTCCAAAATTAATAAAGCTTTTTCTGCCTTCTTTTGATTAGTTTTAGTCAAAAGTGGCTTTCTTGATCCCTTTACTTTATCTTTATGTACCTTTATATTTGTAGTGGTTTTCTTGTGGAAAGCATATAGTTGGGGTTTGGTTTTTATATACACTGACAATCTCTGCTTTTAATTAGTGTATTAAGACCAGTTATTTCCAAAGTGATTAGTGATACAATTAGACTAATGTCTCATACATTTGTTTCTGTTTTCCACTTGTCTGTATACTTTTCTGTATTTTTAACCCATCTAGCTTTTGTAATTTTAATTGATCATTTTATATGGCTCTATTTTTCTCCTTTCATGGTATTTCAGTTATACTTCTTTTTTTACTCTTTTTACTTACTGTCCTAGAGATTTCAATAGACAGTACATTTACAACTGAGTCCACTTATCAACACAATATCATTTTATATGTAATGCAAACACCTTACAATAACAAAGTATCTCTTATTTCTCCCTCCCCTTGTATCATTGCTATCATTAAATTCATTTATACATCAGTATATATAAGTGTGTGTCCCAAGAGTGTGAAGATACATAATGTAATAAATTGTTGCTATTGATTTGAACAAACTGTTGTATGCTATACCAATTAATGATAAAAATCTATTTTTAAAATTTCCTTTCATTTATTCTGTAATGTTCTTCTTTCCATTACGTAGATAAGAGTTTCTGGACTATATCAACCTTCTTCTCTTGAAAAAACATTTAACATTTCTTATTTGAGAGGTATACTGCAAGTCAGTGCAATCACTTTTATTTGTCTGATAGTGTTTTGTTTTTCCTTTACTTTTGCAGGATAATTTTGCAGGGTACATAATTCTAGGTTGGTTTTTCTTTTCCACCTCAATATTTTAAATATTTCATTTCACTCATCTGTTGTTTACATGATTTCTGCTTTTGAGTAATTATCATTATTTCTCAATAGGTAAAACAGTTTTCTTTTACTTTCTTGTTTCTTTCAAGGTTTTTTATCTTTCACTTCCAGCAGCTTTAATATAATATATATATATATATATATAATTTATTTTGTTCTTTGCAAGTTTTTATTCTTTTTAGTTTTCTCTGAGATTTCTGACATTTGATGAAATTTTGTCATTACTACTTTGAATATTTCTTCTGATTTTTTTCTTCTTCATACAAATTTCTATTATACATATGTTATACCTTCTGTAGCTGTCCTGTAGTTCCATTATGTCAGGTTTTTCTCTTCTTTTTCTCTTTGATTTTCAGTTTTGAAAATTTCTATTGCATGTCTTCAAGCTCAATGATTCTTTCTTCACATATGTTCAATGTACTATTGAGCACAAGAAAGGCATTTTTCATTTCTTCAACAGTATTTAGTTACCTGGTACTTCTCTTTTATTATTTCTACTTACATTGCCCATCTGTTTTTGCATCCTGGCTACTTTAGAGTCCTTAATGTTTTAATCATAGTCCAATACTCAGCTCAATAATCTCAACACCCTTGTGGCATCTGTGTTTGGTTCTAATGCTTAATATTTTTCTTGAACTGCTCTTTTGCCTTTTAGTTTGCCTTGTAGTTTGTTCTTGATAGCTGAATGTGGTGTGCTGAGCAACTGGAACTGCAGGGGATTATTCCATAGCAGCAAATTGGTGGCAGGTAGGAGGAGGAGGAAGAGCATTCTACAATCTCAAACTTTTAGTGATCCTGTACCTCTGGAATGTGACTTTCACACAGGCCTCTCAGTTTTTCTCACCCCTTCAGTTGAGATGAGACAGCTAAAGGGGGCATGAGTTGGATATTTTCCTTCTCCCATATGAAAAGCTAAAGTGGGTTAGAGTTGGGAATTTCCCTTCCCTTTTGTTCCTCTTGAGGGCAGGCCTGGTTAAGAACAAAATGTTCTGTTTCAAAATAATTCCTTTGCTTACCCCTCCACACCCACCAGAAACAGGAGATTTTTCACTGATTTGCACAATAAGAAACCTGCTGAGTCCCAGAGGCAAAATTCATTAAACTACACTCCCCAGACTCCCTCACTCTGGCCTCCAGCAATTCATCTATTACCCTTTGGGTGTTGCTGGCTCCTACAGTGGTTTTTGCACCAGTAAGTGTGCTTCTCTGTGTCACCTATCTCTCCAGTTTGGAGGGCAGGGTTTTGCCTTTTGACCTCATTTCTCTGATGACTCCAGGAAAAGCTGTTGGTTTTTTCAGTTTGCTAGCTTTTTACTTTTTCTTAGGATAGTGTAGGGATTTACAAGCTCCTTCCCTGCCACACCAGAAACTGCCTTCAATTCTCCTTTTCTGCCCCTAATCATTTGCTCATCCTTTTTCCTGTAGCACATAGGCCCTTTCTCATTCTCTGTGCACTGTAACTTTATCCATAAGTCATCATTCAGAGCAAATGTCACCTCTCCCAAGAAGCCTTCTCTGGTCCTTCAAATCATTCACAGCCATTTATTTTTACCCCCTATAACAATATCTACTACTCATACATCTTTATAACTCTTTATTAGAGAAATTTATGTTCATTTATTGAAACTCCTGCTAGATTATAATTTCCTTGGAGGCAGGAACCAATTTCTAATTCTGCATTGTATTTCATGAGCCTACCATTTATGTGTTTATAGGTATAAGAAATAGCCTTTGGAAGGTAGATGAGTTAGTTGCATTTGTTTTGTAACACTGATCATTATACTTGTCAAGTAAACCATAACATAAGCTGTGACTGGGTATTGGCACAATATTAAGCTCTTGAGATCATGTTGTATTAGGAAATTTAATCTCTAAATTGTAACTTTTGACTCCTGGCATTTCAGTTACTTTCAAGTTAAAATGTAGGCTAGGTTAAACTTTGAGAATGTGAGCTCTCATCCATGTGAAGGAACCAGACTCCCCCTCTTTCACATGTATAAAATCCCATCACTGTTGCTTAGGTTTACCAATTATTCCTCTGTTGAGATTCTGCGTGCCACTGAAAACCACTCGGTTTAGGGGTTTAGGCATAGCTCAGTAACGTCCTCAAAGGGATCCTCTAAGATGCTACTTTCTCTGCTCTGTAGTTTTGATCATTTCTCAATAGACATCCTTGTAGAAGTAAATCTAGGGCTACACTGTAGCCCACAGGCTTCCTTCCTCCACCTGAACATCTTGAAGAGTGTTCTCAAAGATGGACCATTTTCCCAGCTGGGTGATATCTCTGGTCTTGTCCCTTGGAGGTTCTTTTCTTCCATGCTACCTTCAGCAGATGAGGTGATGCAGGCACAGTACTATTCTTCTTATGCTTCTTCACTCTGCTTTCCAAGATTCAACAGTGAATTAGAGTCTTGAATTCCTGAGATAAGTAAGAACATTGCTTCTCAAATCAAATGACTTGATGTTTCCTTTTGAATATATTGTTTCAAAATTATTATGTTCTCTGAATTCCCACTGGTTGTCCGGTATTTCAGGATCATAAATCTTCACTGGAGAGTCCAATTGCACCCTGCATGGCTGGTGTCACTCCGCAAGGAGGCAGAGTATTCCTCTCCTTCTATTGGCAAGCTGTGCCCATCTGTGCTGAGGGCAGTCCACCCACCTCGCCCTCTCTTGACCTTAGAGTAAAAAGCCCGAGAATGTCTGCATCCTGAGGTAGGAACTTTAGATTTCTCAAGCATATATTTAACCACTTTTCTGAGTTATTGGGAACCTCCACATTGAGTATCTTGCCCTCACTGAGTGAGGCAGCCATTGTAACCACCCTCACACTGGACAGGCTTCTTGGATGGTGAGCATATAGCCTGTTGTTATACTTCTGTGTTAATTATGTGAAGAAATAACAAAACCTTGTCTCAGAAATTGATGCAATGGGATCAAACTATGAAAAGATTTGAAAATAAAGTCTGTTTCAACAAGATTTTTCAAAAAGAGTTAAACTGTCAAAAGGCAGAATACTGTTGAACATTATTGTCCCATATTTAATTTTACCTGAGAAATTCAGAGTTGATGTAGTAGATCTATTTGATTTTTAAAAAATGTACTGATACTTATTTAAAATGTGTAGGTTTTGTTTTTCTCAAAGTTTCTACTAAAGTATTGAGCAGGCTATGACTTTTTGAGATAAAGAGTAAAACATTTTAAAACAGGAGACTTGTTTAGGAGTCATCATTTCAATCAAATGTAATTTACAGAATGGATTTCTGATTTATGAAAAATAAAACACATAAAATGCCTGAGAATGCCCAGCTGTATTTGACATACCTCAACCCTCAATGGGCAAGGGTTAAATCAGTTAACTATGTCTTTTTAAAACTCCATAAGATTTAATGTGACCATGACATTTTTGCTTCCTCCTCTATTAGGTGTGAACTCTACTAAGGGTTTATAAAGGTGTTTGGGGAGAAACAGAATACAATCTTTGCCAAACCTGACTCAGTCAGGATTTATAGAGGAGGATTTGTGTAAGTTAAGTCAGTAAAGTCCCCAAACAGAGTAATTGGAACATCTGGAATCAATAATCTCCATAGGACTGGTTTCCTCTCCTCAAGTTTTCTTTTTTTTTTTTTCCTTGCTGGCAGGTTATCCAGCTTATAACTTCAGGAAGTTATATTTGGTTTGAGAATTGGAATACATTTGGAGATGCAGCTGCAAGCATCAGTTTAGGGTCAGAATGAGATCAACTGTATAGAGAATTTAAGACATGGGAGTTGAAATCATTTCATTTAATATGAATTTTCTCAATTACAAAATAAAGAGAGCCATTGTAAGAAGTAACAGCATTTTAAAAATTAGTGTTTAAATAAAGCAAACATTGGCCATCTAGAAATGAACTAGATGTGAAAAGAAAAATCAAGTGCTTGCTTCGGCAGCACATATGCTAAAAGAAAAATCAAGCTCATGCATTAATTTGATCTGTCTATATTAACAGTCAATTGTTAAAATCCAAGCGAAGATTTCACCTATTATTACCAAGGGTATTAACGTGTTGTTGAGAAACTATGTCAAGAAGCTGTGGAAAAGAATGAGTTCCTCATTTGTTTCCATTTTCAACTTAGAGCTACTATTTGCCAAATTTCTTACACCAGAAAGATGAAAGTCATCCTTGGCTTTTTCCTTATCATAAATTTTCTTAATCATAAAATATAAAAATTAGGATTGTGTGTACCTTTTTCATGTTGCTTTGCAATAATTTTGCTCTTTTTGGTTTTAGTAGAATGTAAAATTGAGAAGGGTAGGGATTTAGGTTATTTTGTTCTCTGAATATCCGGACACTGAGTATCTGGTGTCAGACGTGATACTTATTTGACATGGTATAATAACCATATTACTTTAGATTGTATCAGCAACATGCCTGAACAGGAAAATAGGCCATGAAATCAGCTTGGATCTAGCAAGATATGGGGAAAGGGTATATGAAAGCTTGTCAACCTGGACGAGTTCCTTGACATTTTCAATCACAGTTTTCTCACCTGCAAAACGTAACTCCAGCATCATAAAATTAATAGACAAATTATCAGTGTTCAAATCCTCTCCTCTCTTTTTTCTTTAATTCTCCTCTTTGAGATGAAAGGGCCAAAATAAGAACAAAACCAAGAGAAGATAGCAGTTTTCACAGTTGCATTTCTGAAGTAAAAATGGCAACCATGTCTCACCCGTATCAACCAGAGTCCGAGATGGGGTTTGGGGTGGACAATAGGACCAGAACAGTGTATGTTCAAGAACAGTTTCCAGTTAAGAGTGATTTCCTGAAGGGAGCTGTTTTAGGAAATGTTCTTCTTAGATAGGTCTGTCATTCCATGGTAGAGGACTAAGATGAAGGTGAAAGTTTGCATGCCTCAATTTATCATGATAATTTTTTGATCTAGTTCTATCAAGCGCTAGATCAGTTGAAGTTGTTATTGACACTGAGAGATAAAGTGGCTACTAACTTAATTGTTTAACATACGTCAAAGGTTGAGGATATCATCAGCTACTACTAAGGTAGCTACCACTAAGGTAGCTACCATTAAGATCTATAACAGAAATCCATCTCTAAGAACAGGCCCATCAACCATGATGGACCCTACTTGCTGAGAACAAGGGTCACTGAAACTGTGGCACACAGATGGAAAGGAAAAAATGAGAGACCACAGAAAAAAACCACACATGTCAATAACAATGCCTATTTCATGAATAATGAAAATTTAAATGTTTATTTAAAAAGCAGAAGAGATTGTTTATTCATGGGCTGCTTTGGATATACACTTATTAAGAATCTTTTAAAAGGATTAAAACAATTCCAATAGAATGTTCATGCATGGTGGGGTTGTCAGAAAGATATAAAGATTCTAGAATTTTCACTCATTTCAGGTCAGTTCTACTAACAAATTAATTCTGTTAGTTCAAGTAATAAACCATAAAGTCTGATTAATGAATGAATATTAATGTTGTCTTATAAAAAGTAACATTAATTCTGATCAAAGTGTGCAGTCACCATGTTTATGTTTAAAATCCATAAAGCTTTTTTTTTTGTTTTGGTACCAGGGATCAAACTTGGGTCCTTGCGCTTGTGCAGCAGGCGGTGAAACCACTAAGCTAAATCCCGGGCCCTTTGTGGTCACCTGTTATTTATTTCTTCAGAGGTATTTGAGGAGATCAATTGCATTTCAGATGCTTTCTATCTCTATACACAGTTCAGCGTGCAATGGGAATGCCATCAACATAGCTTTTAATAAAGTTAGAATGTGTTTACTTTTACAGATCCCCAACATATTTTGAGGTATTTAGGTTTGGAGTAATTGTCAACAACTTGAAAAGAATGATACATCAATTTCATGACTTTGAAATAAATTCTATTCTTGCTGTTTATTATGGTCCAATAAATTTGAAAATATGTACATTTTATTTTCACCATTCCATTTTACATAGAAGTTTAATAATCAATTGGTACACTAAGTAGGTGTAATTGGATTAATTTTTAATGAAATTTTGAATTTAGAAAGGTTTTATTTTATAAGTTTACAAAATTATTGCAAAGATAATAGATTTCCCATCCAGTTTCTTTTGTAATTATCATTCTACAAATGGTACATGTGTCACAATGAATAGGACACATTGACACATCATTATTAGCTAAAGTCCATACTTTATTCAGATTTACTCAGTTTCCCCATAATACCTATTTTTCATTTCCACAATCCCATTCAGAACACCACATTATGATAATCATGTCTCCTTAGGTTCTTTTTTACTGTGATGATTCCTCAGACTTTTCTTGTTTTGAATGACCTTGATTTATTTGACCTTGGTCACATATTTTGGATTTTTCAGATGTCCTTTGGTGACTGACAGGGCATGGGGAAAGAAGATTTTTCTGAGCACACCTTCTCAGTGGTGCACAGTATCTACATGAATCTTACTGTCGATGTCACACTTGACCACCACCTGGCCTGAAGAAGTGTTTGGCAGGTTTCTCTATGCTATAATCATCACTTTTGTACTGTGCTTTTTGGAAGAAAGCCACTCACAGAGAGTAGAACTTGAGCTCCACCTCCATAAGAGCAGAGCATTCACATGCTTCTGCACTGGAGAGTTGTCTATTCTTCCCTCATCAAAATTTATTCAATAATCTAGTTATGTAAATAAGAATCTAGGAATCTAATTTATACTTTGGGTTATAATACAGTACTACTTTTTTATTGCCCAAATTGTTCCAGCTTTGGCCATTGGTATGTCTACAGATTCTGTATCTGCTAGATATCCCCCAATAATTATTTTTGCTACTTTTAGTACTTTTTGTTTTCTACCTCTATGAGATACTCCAGTCATTCTGTGCATTCCTGGTCCCAGTCCCAGGATAAGTCATTTCTGCAAAAAGTCCCGATTATTTTTGGGAAATGATAATATAAACAAGATCTGGGTGCTGAGGTGTCTGCCTTGCTACTGAGACATCATTTATTCTAGGCTTTCTCAATTGACATAACAAGGAATTAGTTAAGTGTATACTAACCCATGCACATAAAATAGGATCAAACTATATGGTAAATATTTAAACTTTAAAATCTGTTACAGTAAAAGACATTGCCATTAATCACCCTCAAAATAGCACCCCTCATTTTGAACACACATCCCATAATTCTTGACACTTTCTGAAGCTTTTCTGAAGTCTTCTTTCATAAGTATCCTTATGATGTATGATCAAAATTCAGTGAATACTGCTGCTAAGCGCCACGCCATAGAAAAGCTTGTAAAAACATTATGGTGTGTTCTCATCCACCTTATTCCCTGGATCTGGCAGTGTGTGACTTCTGACTCTTCCCCAAAGTCAAAATAACCATGAAAAGTGAACATTTTGAATGGACTCAGGACAAGGAGAGAGCTAAGACGGGACATCTAAAGACACTTACAGAAGAGGCCTTCCAGCACCGCTTCAGAAAATGACAAGAACAATGGTATAAATGTGTTCAAAGAGATGGGAAGAACTTTGAGGAGTGATATTGGCAATGTGTCTTTTGCTGTAATAATTTTTTTAAATCTGAACAAAAATCCATATATAGATAGAAAATATATCTTATACAATATAACCATCTGGATCTACATTAAGATAAATGAATTCATATTGGCATCTTCATCCTAATGCATTATCCATAGATCATTCTAGCCTCCCCCCCATGACTTATCTATAACTTCCTACCATACTGAGAAGCCTTATTTTCATCATCAGTCATCCTCTACTTAGTTGTAAAATTCCAGTGTACTTGTGCATTAGTTATGGTTCTCCAAGGGAACACAATCAATATAGACAAATAAGGAATTCACTATGGGAAGTGATTTACTCTATTAATAAGACCAGGAAGACTCATGATATGTTGGCTAAAAAGCTGCTCAACCAGGAAATCAAGTCAGCAGTAAGATTCAGTCTGAGTCCAGATATCTAAGAACCAGGAGAACAGGCAGAGTGATACCCAGTCCAAAGCTGAAGGCTGAGAATCATTGTAGGGAGGGGTATCCTGTATATCCTTTGGGGTATCCAAAGGTCCAGGAACCTGGTGCTGAAATGTTCACATTATGGATATACCATTCAGAAGCACAAGGAAAGTCATCTTTCAGAACCCTTGTATTTTCTGAGCCTGCCATGGATTGGGTGATGCTTTCCGAGATTGGTGAGGGTTCATCTTCTTTACTCAGTCTAGGAATTCAAACGTGAATCCTTTCGAGAAACATCCTTACAGACACACCCCAAAATGATGTTTGGCCAGCTACTTGTCTCTCAGTGCAGTCAACTTGACCCATCCCATTAAACATCACCATTCACATGTAAAGTGTTTGTGAAATCCTTCTTGGCTCTAATATGCAATAAAGTTAATAATTTTTGTTAGGAGCCAGATGACTTCTCAAATGATGTGCAACGTTGTTTATTACACAATTGCAATTAAAACAAAGATGAGAAAATATTTCATAACTATTTAAATGATAAATTAAATCAAGCCAAATTAAAACCACAAATCAGTAAAATGACAATAGCACTCTCTGTTTTCCTTGCTGATGGGAATGCCAAATGGTAGCACCACTTTGGAAGAGAGTTTGTAGCTTCTTACGATGTTAATATATTCTCGCCACATGTTTTAGCAATCACATTCCTAGGTATTTATCCAAGGCAGTTGAAAACTTATGTCCATGCAATTGCATATACACAAATATTTACAGCTCTACTCAGAGCCACCAAAAACTGCAAGCAATCCATAGGTCTCCCAGTATGTGAACAGATCAATTAACTGCAGTATATTCCTACCAGGGATGGAATCTAGAATATGACAAAATAGTCTAAACGTAATACAAATAGTAGAAACAACTTCACTGATAGAAGTATGGGAATACTGTACTTACACAAATACTTTTGGAAATGATTAAATTTTGTGAAATAAGAGCAGAAAGAACTGTAAACATGTTGCAGTCTAGTGGAATGCAATTTGTTTTCCACTGAGTTGTGGGAAATTTACGGAAAAGGCCTCAGAAGTCACAAATGTTTCTAAAATCTATGCAAAAGGCCCCAGAAGTTACAAATGTGTCTGAAATTACTGACAATTATCATGTGAAAATTAATTTTTAAGAGCCTGAAATCCTTGTTTTCAAATTACACAAATATTCTTATTTTCTAACAAAGGTATAATTATGGTGAAATTTATATTGGTAGAAGACAATTTTGACAATTCCTTTTGAACTGGTATTGTATAAAACTTTATTATTTTAAATGGTGTCATTTAAAATGATCTAGGGTATATAATGTTACCTGAATGATTCCCGTAAACTCCCCCAAATTAATTGTTAATAATAATTGAGTTATGTGTCCTTTTAAAATGAACCATGTTTTCTTTTTTATCTACACATAATATTCATACACCTTCATGAGGTATAAAAATGGGTCAATTTGATACACATATACAATATTTAATAATCAAATCAGGGCAATAACCATTTTCTTCTCTGCAAATAAATTTTCCATTTAAAAAATGTTGCCTCTCTGTGCAGCCATGCTCTATTAGTACTACATGTTCAAAGATTGCAACATAATACAAAAAAGTGAAAATAGATTTGTCATATGTTGTGGCTGATATTTCCCCTAAATTTTATCTAGTAATGACATCACAACGAAAAGATTGTTAAGTTTTACTGACACACAGGCATTAGAGATAAACCAAAAAAATGCCGTGACATTACAATAACTTGCAATGTTTGTACAGCTGCCAATATCATACCATTCCTTCACAAAATCTCTTTTACTTATATGCTAGGCAGTAACCTCAGAAACAATTAGGGAAGTATGTTTCTTTGAGCTGGATAATTAAATGCCAAGAAAACTCACCACTCAATATATAATTCACTCAACATCTTGTTGTTTGAAGGAGCCAGTGTTTGACATAGGATGGATTGAATTCCTAACAACATCTGGCATGAGCAGAGGACTTGGCCCTCACCATAGCAGCATTATATTCACGGTCAGAATGACAGCTGAATGGATGGATGGAGCTTGTCTCTAACGGGGCAGATTCATGACTGCAGCATAATGAATCAGAACGTTATAACCTCTGGTCACATACACCCTGGCCTGCTGCTCCTTACAAGCTCTATCAAGGGATATGGAGTAAATTTCTGTTGTCAGATCTAATGGTGAAAGATTCTGGCTTCTAACTTACTGAGAAAGTGAAGTAAAATTTCCATTCCAATAATCTGGATCAAAACATTTCCTGGTGGCTGTAGTCAATTTATTCTGTCACTTAATTAAACCCAAAGCATTGCAAATCATGTCAGTAAGCAAAAGAGAGACTACTTCCAGCAACCTTGAAACCAGTCCTAGAGACAAATATCTTGCAAAGTTGCTTAAATTCAAGGATTTGCATTAAAGGAGGTTTTCTCTGGGGCTTTTCCATGGGTTTACAGAGATTAAAGCAAATGGCAAACAAAATCACAATTAAGAGTTACAAGCGAAATCAAAATGCAAGAACACATTCACACAAAGTGCTGAAAAGCGGAATTCCCACCGCACACGTTCTCCTACACAAGGAAAAATAAAAAATGTGGGTTCTGGGAGAGAGAAGAGAAACAGCTCATATTATTTGAACTTTTCCTTAAAGCTTGAAAAGTTAACTCTGAAAAGTTTTCCGAATTGACATACCTGTATGTTCGAAGTAAATAACATTTACTGATTTTTTAGTTTTAAATTCTTTTTTTTAAATTTTGAGCTTATCTCTTTACTTTAAAATATGCAAGTTTTTACAATGCCCCAAAGGAGCAAAAAGAGCACTATAATAATTCAGCCTTTGCTGATGGCTTTGCAGCACCCTTATGAGCATCCAAAGTTAATATTTGTCCCTGGCATTGAAATGTCCTTGTCACTCACAGACTGTCACCACTGAGGCTACCCAATGCTTTATGGACTTCCATGGGGAGGATTATAACTGAGCTCACGTTTGCAAACATTTGTAGGTGTCTGCTATTAATGTGCACTGAGTGAATAGTTCCGTAATGTCCTGAACTTTTCATTCTCTCCTTGGTGTTTTGAAAACATGATGATATGCCTCCAGAGAGAAGCTGTTTCCTGATGACATGTATTTATTAAGGAAATTTGCACAAACCCTACGGGGAGGTAGGCAGCGAGGTTTCCAGGAGACTAAGAGATTGGAATACATTGCATAATGACTACTTTCTGCAACATGGAGCACAGTGTGCACTCTGTACTTAAAACCTGAAATTGTAATTTGGGTATTTTTAAAGGTTAATTTGCAATAGTTCCACCAGGAAGGAATCATTCAGGAGGCATTATACAAATTGTTACATAGCTGAAAAATCAACATGAGAGTTTTAGCATCATGCAAGTTACTCTATAATACACATTCTGAAAAAATGCTCTAACTTAGCGAGAGAGAGAGAGAAAGTGAAAGAGAGAGAGAGCTACAGATTGTTTTCCAATGAATTAAATTTCCTAGATTTGAGATTATGGAAAAGGTTGGCTCTATAAGTGAAAAACCACAAAGCTAAGTCTTGATTTTTGTTTCAGTCAATCAGTTCAGGGCATTTTAAGCCAATTTAAAGCACTAGATCATTGTTAACATTTGGGGAAGATTTTACCACTAAAGGTAGAAATGAATTATACAAAGTGCTTATTAAGATGTTCTGCAGAACTTTTATGTACACCAGGATTCAGTTTATAAAATCATTATTTTGTAAGTGAAATACCATCAGCATTTCAAAACTGTTGCAAGGTTTTCAGAGCTCTGTAATTACTTGCAAGCATCATGATACCCTAGGAAATGCTCTGTGTGAAAGTACTATTTCATATATATGCACAGTTGTACAAAAAAGGTATAAAGGTGATTCAAAGGTAAAAACTTTCCGTATTGTCATTTTCATTTAACTCTCATGAACTTGTGCCAACAGTGATTTTGAGATACAGAAAAGCTTCAATAGTATGGATTGGTGGCCAGACCACCCCAATTTTTAGGGAAAACAGTTACTTTGTGGACAATTATCTATGTTTGCCATATGATGCATAAAAGAGTGCAACTGAGCTAAATCCCCGGCCCTCAGTGTGGTTTTTATTTGATTATTTCATCTGCCACTGAGCAGTAGCTTTCAGGAAATATCTCATACTTTTATTTGGAAAATATCAATTGTTTAAGAAAAATGAACTATGAATAAATATTAAAATATGAAAATTTTAATGTTAGTTGCATTTTTATAAATAGAAATAACCAAAAGAGCAACAATTATATCTGTTCTTTAAGGGTTTTGCCCACAGCAGTTTAGGAAATTGGAGACAGGGCTCTCCAGTTCTGTAGTGTTTCTCAAACAAAAACAATCCAAATCCAAACCTAGTACAAGAAATGAAATTATAAAGATCAGAGCAAAAATCAATGAAATTGAGGAAAAATACAAAGAATCAATTAATTCAAGATCTGGCACTTTGAAAGAATAGACAAAATAGACAAAGTCTTTGCCAATCTTACAGAAAGAAAGGAGGAAAGAAAGGAAGAAAGAAAGAAAGAAGCCCAAATCAATGCAATTAGAAAGGAAAAGATCATAGTGAAATCATAGTGCACATTGCTAAAACCCAGAAAATAATTAGCACCTCCTTTGTAAACCTGTGTGCACTCTGTACTTAAAATACAATAAACTCTCTACTGTAGTACACCAATAAGCTTAAGAATGCAGAAGATGTGTATAGATTCATACTTACATATGAATTGCTAAAACTGAACCAAGAAAATATATATACCCTGAATAATCCAAGAACAGGCATTGAAATTGAAGCAGTAATAAAGTCCTGACCAACTAAGAAAAGCCCAGGTCTGATGGATTTACTGCTAAATTCTACAAGAACTTCAGGGAAGAATGTACACCAACAATCCTCAAACTGTTTAATTAAATTGAAAGGAAAAGAGAAATCCCAAAGTCATTCCTGGAATCTACTATTACCTTGATTCCAGGGCCAAACAAGAATCCA
Source organism: Heterocephalus glaber (assembly GCF_053883595.1). Classification (NCBI taxonomy): domain Eukaryota; kingdom Metazoa; phylum Chordata; class Mammalia; order Rodentia; family Bathyergidae; genus Heterocephalus; species Heterocephalus glaber. The sequence goes on along the minus strand of NW_028258161.1, from coordinate 7,838,226 downwards.
ACAGGAAAGAGAACTATTGACCAATCTCTTTAATGAATATGCATGGAAAAATCCTCAGCAAGATACTGGCAAACAGAATGCAACAAATCGCTGAAAAGATCATACATCATGACCAAGTAGGCTTCATTTCAGGGAAGCTAGGATGGTTCAGCATTTGCAAATCAATAAATGCATTACATCACATAAAAAGAAAAAACCACGTGATCATCTCATTATATGCAGAAAAAGCCTTTGACACAATTCAACATCCATTCATAATAAAAATGCTGAAGAAAATAGGTATTCAAGTCATTTATCACCAACCTGTTGCCAACATCATATTAAATGGAGAAAAACTGAAAGCTTTCCCTCTAAAAAACAGGAACAAGACAAGGACGTCCGCTATCACCACCCCCGGGCCAGCAAAGTACTTGAAACATTAACCAGAGCAATCATAAATAAAAGTACCTAGGAAAGAAAGAAGTAAAATTATTATTTGCAGATGACATGATCTTCTACATAAAAGACCCCAAAATTCCATCAAAAGACTCCTAGATTTAATAATTGAATTCAGCAATGTAGCACAATACAAAATCAATATACAAAAATCAATAGTGTACCTGTACCCCAATAATAAATTCTCTGACAAAAAAAAATTTAAACCATCACAGTAGCACAAAGAAAAATTAAATACTTAGAGTTTAACCTAACTAAAGAAGAGAAAGACCTCTACAAGGAAAACTGTAAACTCTGAAAAAAGAAATTGAAGAAGACATAAGAAAATGGAAAGCATTCTGGGATAGATAGAACCATTATAGTCAACATGGCCATGCTTCCAAAATTGATACATACTGACTTAATGCAATCGCAATCAAATGACCAACAACATTCCTCACAGAACAGGGAAAACAGTGCTTAAATTCATATGGAACCAGAAGAGACTCAGAATAGCAAAAATCAATCCTGGGCAACAAAAACAAATCAGGAGGCATAAAAATCCCAAATTTGAAATCTTATTACAAAGTTACAGTGGTTAAAACCAGCATGGTGCTGGCACAAAAACAGACGGGTGACTCGATGTTAGAGAATAGAGGGTGTAGAAACAACTCCAAGTGCAATCGGTTATTTGATTTTTGGCAAATGAGCCAAAAACACACACTGCAGGAAAGAGCCTCTGTAATAAATGGAAAATTGGCGATCCACATGTAAGTGACTGAATCTAGACCCATATATCTCACTATGTACTAGATTAAAATCAAAATGGATCACAGAACTAAGTGTTGAAACAGAAACACTTAATCTCCTGAAGGATAAAATAGATAAAACTCTTGAAGTCATAGTTGTAGGCAATGACTTCCTGAACAGAGTCCCAATTGCACAAGAAATAGTACCAAGAATCAACACATGGCATTATATCAGATAAAGAAGTTTCTGCACAGAAAAAGAAACAACCAACAGAGTGAAGAGGAAACCTAAAAACTAGGGAAAAAAAATTTTGCTAGCTACATCTTGTGTAGAAGACTAATATCTAGAATATATAAAGAACTAAAAAATTATACCCCCTCCAAAAGACCAAGTCAAAAAATGGGCAACTGAAATCAGTAGACAATTCTCAGAAGTACAAAGAACCAATAAATACATGAAGAAATGTTCAACATTACTGGCCACTGGAGAAAATGCAAAAACACTGCTGAGATTCCATGTTACCCCACTAAGAATGGCACTTCTCAAGAAATCAAATAATAACAAATGCTGGTGAGGCTGTGAGACAGAGGAACTCTGTTACATTGTTGTTCAGAATGTAAATTAGTATAACCACTATGGAAGTCAGTATGGAGAGTCCTCAAAGAACTAAAACTAGAAATTTTATTTGGCCCTGCTAGATACCATCTTGAAAGAGCAAAAGACATCACATTTCAGTGACACATGCATAGCCACATTTATAGCAGCACAATTCATTAACAGTTAAATCTTGGAAATGACTTATGTGTTCATGACAGATGAACAGACAAAGAAAATGTGATATTTATACATAGTGGAGTGCTGCTTTTCCATAAATGAGGATAAACTTGGGTTGTTTGTAGGAAAAGGATGCATTTTGAGACCATAATATTAAGTGAAATAAATGACAAACTCAGACTTATATTTCACATGGTTTCTCCCCTAAGAGAAACGAGAAATGTAAATAAAGAGCAAAATAAAGGGTAAGTAAGAGGAAGTAGGGAGATAGATCTTTCCCAAAAGCAAAGGGAATCAAGAGATAGAGGGGCAAAGAAGGAACTGAAGGGAATAAAAAAAGAATCAAGATGTGTTATGTCCACCAACTCCCTACATGGGATGTAATCATTACCTACTACAAACATGCACTAATAAAAAAGTGGAAAAAAAGAAAGGAAGAAATGGCTCTTTTGTTACAGTGAACTGTGAATCAGAGGCACCACTGACCATTGTAGGACTCGTGTCTATAGACAACTTGAACTAGGCTACCTTCTTTCAAAAGAAAATATTTTGACTTTTCTAGAATCATAAGAACAGAAATGCACAAAGGCATAAAGAGAAGAAATAACAGCAAAACTCTTCCATCATTTGTCTAAGTAAAATGTCATCTTTCAGGGTAATTTTTTTGATTTAGCTTTAAAAGATTCCAAATTCTAATATACCTGTGTGTGTAAATGGTTATAAAGCACACTATCAATTCTTGGAAACACCAAAAATTATGATCTCCGAAAAGGAATTATAGATCTGTTTTTTTGAAGGATACTTTTTTTATCTCTCCCTCTCCAAGAAAAAGAAAGAGGAAGACGGTGGCCTATACTTTAAGCACCAAAACAGGGACCAGAAAGTATGATTTAGTAAAATTTGTTGATTGAATAAATACAGGTAAGAAATACTTGTTAATTTCAATGTACTTCTGCTTCCAGTTATCATTTTTAAATGCATTTTGTGGTGTTATTAACCTTAGCACTATTTTTTAGAAATGGAGTTTTGGTGTGGCCTGGAACTCCTAGCCTCAAAGGATCCTCCTGACTCATCCTCCCAAGTAGCTGGGACTATGGAAGCATACCACTACACCTGGCTTATAATATTATTTGATTGCCCCTATTTACAACAATAATAATATAATGAGCTATGGAATCACTATTGATGCTATTTGGCATTTAAAATTACAAATGAAAGGACAGGTCAGATATGCTCCTCAATTTGAAAGTCATAGTTCTATTCTTTCAAACTTGATTTTGTTCTTTTACAGACCTAATATTCTAGAGGAAAAAGGCAGGTAAACACTAGGAAAGGAAGGAAGAAAGGAAGGTAAGAAAAAAGGAAAGAAACAAAGAAACAGAGAGCTGCAACTTTGATGAGCCTTCCATACACCAAATAGTTTAAACTCTAGAATGTCAGAGAAGAGGTCTGGCAAAAGGGATGGGTGCTGAGACTCCTGAGAGTGTTGGCCATCAAGCCACTTCCGGGATGATTTCTGTAGGCGGAGGCCATAGGCTTGAAGGTCAAGAGCTGCTGTGAAGGATAGATCTGCCAGCGTGACTCCGCTGTTAACCACAAGGAGGAGGAGCGTGCTGTGGACAGTCGGAGGGGCAGATCCTGCAGAGCTTATGAACCACAGTGGGGATCTCAATGTACAGAATTAAAAGGAGCTGAGCTTTGGAACTAATTTCTGAGGTGACAGCTGTGTTCCTGAGCCCAGTTAATAAAAGATTCCCCAAAGATAAATAAGAAGGAATAAAACCGTAGAAGTGAAATTAGATGGAAGAAGCAACTGGGAAAGGAAAGAATTTTAAGAAGAAAAATGCTGATCCAGTGTGTCACTTACCACCGAGAAGTCAAATAAAACAAATACATAAAATTGTTTTTTTGTTCTTGGAAATGTAAGGGAAAAAATGAGAGCGACTTGATCCTATTGTGTTCATTTGCCAGGGCCGCCACAGCCAAGGCCACAGTCCGGGTGGCTTAACCATCAGATGAGCATCTTCTCTCAGGCCCGGGGACAGAAGTACACAGCTGGCTTCTCCTAGAGCCTCTCCTGGTGGCCTGTGGCTGTTCCCGACATAGCCATGCCTCTGGGCCAGTTTGTCCTAATCTCCTCTTCTCTGGGGACACTGTTCAGCTTGGAGTAGGGGCCACCCTAGTAGCTTCATTTATTACCTCTTTAAAGTCCCATTCCTGAAGAATGGGACATGCTAGGGTTCTGGAACTAAGGACCTAGGCATGTGACTTCAAGTTCAGTCCATAAGGGCTGCATAATCAGGCCTCTCTACTTGCAGATTCGGTACATAGGACCTTATCTAATTGCCGGGGTTATCTGTAACCTCAAAGTCATAGGGAAAAATTTGACTTAACTGATACACTCCTGGGAAGGTGAAGGGAAGGAGGCTCTCTGGCTGGACCAAGAGTCCTGCTTCTGGGATTGCCAGTACTGTGCTCTGCTATGTGTTTGGTTTGGTGATCTCACTGTTCCAGATGCCCCATGCCACACTGTGGAAGTGCTGAGGTGTTGGCATGTGTCGTGTATGTGTGTTAGAAAGGCTTTGATCACACATGAGGGGTAGTGCTATTAACGGTGAGTTCAAAGATAATGAAGGAAAAATATATTTATACTACGTATCTCTAAATAAAGTCACACTGAAGTAAGATGATCTATCGATCGGGTATCACGATGTGACCAGAGTCTGGTAGGAATGATGGTTTGATATTCACTCAGACAGTGTTTGTGGAGACTTCACAGAGCACAGTTACGGTGAATGAGAAGAATCCGCTGTGTCTGCTGGAGGATAAGGGCTAAAGGAGTAAGAATACTGGAGACCAGAGCTCTGAAAGGTATCAGGGATAGAACATAGTTTTCAGAGGGGCACATGGGATGGGACACAGAGCGCTGGTGGAGGGAAGAAATCACCTCCAAGTGTCTGCAAGTGCACAGAGCCAGAGGGTACCCCATAGCTAACGGCCAAAGGCAATGGATTTGTAGGCAGGGGTTGGGTTTCAACTTTCATAGGATCCAGAAATTTTGGTTTCACGAGCTCTATAAAACATGTCAAAAATTGTATTTTGTATAAAAATGAACAAGCTAATATTATACATTAGAATATGTTGTTTAACATAAAATTTCTATTTTTATTTCTGACTTAAAAAATACAATATTATACCTCAGTGTGGTCCTTAAAACATTATGGGCCCTACCCACTCACTTGCTGGATAACGTGCCCTGTTTGTAGGTACCAGGGTAGTTAATTGAGAAAATTCCTGCTCCATAGTCTCAGTGAAGGAGGAAATAAATCTACTGCAGAGAATGAGATGAATTATGGATGAAAACAGTAGATTATTTGAGGTGAAATTGAGAAATGCAAGGAAAAACTTGCCCAAATCCAAACTAGAGCCCCAAATTTAAGATCTTCAGTCTCCATCACCGTTTGACTTTTCTCAAATAGTTCTCAACTGCTTTGGTGAAGGGAGAATGTTACATTCATACTGAGCTAGGTTTTGCAAGAGATGTTGGACAGAAAAATTCAGGATGCCAGATCAATGAGGAGAAAGTGAATAAATAATGCATCCTGGGAGCTAGGTTAGCAAGGAGAGAGCACATACAGAATAAGCCTGAAAGTTTGGAATAAAATATAGTTTTCTGGAAACTTTAATTAATTTTTCCACTTTGTGTTTTGTAGGAGCTTTTGGAGCAATTGCTTTGTGGGTTTCGGGGGATAAGATAGTGAATGAGCTATAAGCTATTTCGGCACAGTGAGAATGAAAGTATAAGATAACATGGCAGAGAAATTCAGTTTCCAGTGAAGTCCAGGATGGATCGTTACAATGGAATAGTAGTGACTATTGTTTATATGGGTGACTTCAAGAGTTACAGAGGGGGAGTTGGGTAGCAATTGGCCTGAGAGTTATTCCAGGGTTGGAGTCAACATCCCTAACCAGGGATCCAAACAATACATGTGTAAAAGAAGGAACACCAGAAAGCAGGGAGATGGAAAGAAGATTCTGTTATGTCAGAGATAAAATATTAAAGAACTGCTTGATTTGTTCTTTTTTCTTTATATTTTGTCTGTTAGAGAGATAACTAAGTAATAGCAAATTGAGGCAAGAAAAGTGACATCACTGTGTCTTTTTCTTGGTCTTGAATTATTTAGTAAGTACTAATACACCAGGAGAGAGCTGCAGGAAAGAATGTGCTCACTTGGAAGAGCCAGTTTTCAGCAAGGATCAGACCAGGAAAAAAGAGTGTATGAAAAATGTTAGCGGGACGAGAGCAATTTGATTACAATGGAACAATGTGATTACAGTGCAAGTGAAAGGCAGTCTGAGTGTTAGCAGGAGAGGAACGAGCTTGGGCAAAAATATACGCTAGAGTTAGAGTAGGAATGCAGAAGAAGGTTTGTTCTTGGCATTCACACTTTTCAGTGGTAGTCAAGACTAAGGGCAATGAGAAATCGGACTGAAGGCTGTGGCATGACAACACTTGTGTGGGTAGCTTCACAGGCAGGTGTACAGATGGTCTCAGATCACCAAGTCTGGCAACTGTGAGGATTTCTCAGCAAAGCTTAGCTTGGTTATACCTAGGTCAAAATCTAAAAGTATCAGAACTCACTAAACACCAAGAGTATGCACTGGATATTGATAGTGTCTCAGAGAGCTATTATTTGCTCTTCCCCTTGGACATTTTGAGTTAATTATTTTTTAATGAGTCATTCCAAGGACCTCACTACCCATTTAGCATAGTTTCTATCGGAATATTGATCCAAAGTTCAAAATACTGGGTCTTATAAATAGGCTTTTAGAAACAAACTCACTTATAAACTGGGGACATATTGTAGTGCCATGATTTGTGATGTCAGTGAGAAAAGAAAGAACTACAATATCCCAAAAAAGTCAATGTTAGTGTGCATTGCTGAGTATGACTCAATGGATTATATCTTTATTCCTGTAGTGTTAGAAACTCCCTGTGGAGTTCTCTTCTCTTCAATGATGTGTGAATAATTTAATATGAGATTTTAAGCAGTCAATAATTACTTTGCTTGGTATAAGGTGTTTTGGTGATTTTCCTGATGTAGACAGAATTTCATCACTTCACATTTATCATCTCTTGATTTTTTTCAAATAGTTTTCTATTTATCAGTGCTTATGTGACTTTTCTCTGCACATAAATCATTTACTTATAGTGGGGATACAGGAGGATTGCATGACCATCTATCCATCTGTGTAGTCTTACGGTAACAGAAAATCCTCTTGAGTCACTGTTTCCTCCTCAGTTCATACCAGTGTCTGAAATTCCATCAGCAGAGATACACTGTTTTAAGTTCACTGCTGCCCAAACAACTTGAAAGTAGCTTATCTGGTATTAAATAATTCTGATAAATGGCTGAAAGCAGTAGCATTGAAGGCAGTGTTGGAATATGACAGCGGTGACGCCAGCCGGGGCATGGGCTATGGCGTTGCTGTCACCATAAGTCTCAGTGATTATCAGTAGCTCAGCAAACATTGGATCCAATGTTCTGCTATGACAAGGGGCTTTAAAGAAGGTTTAGAATCACAGAGGTTCTTGATCTTGGTTCTGCTCCACATTCACTGCTTTATCCAGCTCTCTCAATGGATGCCTTTAATGAAATGTGAAGGAAAAGCTCTGTGAAATTAATAGCTTTCATGTTAAATATCATTGCTTCTACAAAACTCATTTCCCTGACATGGGGCATGAAGCCTTATGTTATCAGATACGTGCATTTTAGTCTGAAGAGAACAAAGCAGATGTTATTTTGTAATCCATTCAGTGACTTGTGCAACCCCATAATTTCATGTGTCTTCATCTTCTGATTTCCTTAGGGTTGAAGAACCCGAAAGGGACACAGAGCAGGCAGGGAGGGGAAGGGATTCACCAGTGGGCCTCAGCCCTTCTTTATTTAATGATGAGGTGGCGTGGACTGACACGGCCTGGGATACTGGGCCCGGGACTGGGATGCAGTATTTAAAGGCGGTATGATCCCCAGGGTGTGAGCTCGCATGTCTGTCCTTTATTTTTCTCTTTGTTTCCTATGATTTATCCTTTATTTCGCCTTGTTTCCTACTATTTATTCTGAATTTTTTTCAAGTGTGAAGTTTACATGGAGATTCTGAGATGAAGACCCTGACTCTGTATTTTACATTCTCCTCCATAAAAGCTCATCTTTGCCTTCAGTTTTACCGCTCAGGCCCATTTGTCTGAGGCCTAGATCTATATCCACAGCCCCTATTTCATGTCACCCAGTCACCCTGACCTCCTGCTGCTGGGAGAGCCATACTTACTCCAGTTCAGTGTGCCTGAGGATCAAGACTCAGAACCATTTCTTAGCAGAGACAAATACTACTCACATGTATTCTCTGAAAGAGAATACATTCGGTATTTCATTCCTTCCTGATTACTCTCATTGCTTGAAGTAGCATGGCCACTAACATGGACTCCCAAATTGAACATTTACTCATTTGAACTTGTTTACAACCTTGAATACTATGGCCCAAATAATACTCCTTAAAATGCACCTCATAGCACCACTGAATCAAAACTTTTAAGTGGCTCTTCACTAGCTAGTTATATATCCAACTGTTAGCAGCTAGACTTTAATCTGTTTCCTTTAAGAACATAGCATAAGCCAGGCGTGGTGGTGCACGCCTGTAATCCCAGCACTAAGAAGGGTGAAGCAGGAGGATAGCCAGGAGTTTGAGGCCAGCCTGTGCTACATTGTGAGTTCAAGGCTACATAGAAAGACCCTCTCTCTCTCTCTCAAAAAAGAACATAGCATACAACATCTCCAAAGACCAGTAGTTCCTACCTCTTAGAGTGATGCCTTCTGCCCTTTTCCATCCATGTGGGATCTACCAGTCTTTCCAGAAAGTTCTGTTTCCTCTGTGACATTTTTTTCTAACACCTGTTCTATTGTACAGTAGCAGAAAGTTGACTAATCTGTTCCATTATTTATATCCACAAACTCTGATTGTACTTTAGTTTGTATCCTCCTCTTTTGTTTTTTCAATTACACACATATATATATTGATCTATACATATATACACACATGTATATATGCGTGATCAAAATGTATATATCAAAAATATATATAAAATGTATATATGTGTGATCAAAACATACAGTGAATTGTTTAAATAGAAAAATGGCACATTGTCTTTAATTCCCCTCAAAATACTGCCCCTCACTTTGAACACTTATCATATCCTTGTTGTCACTTTCTGAAGCAGTTCTGGAAGTCCTTTTTCATGAATGTCTTTACAAGGTGTGTTCAAAAATCGATGGATACTGCTGCTGAGTGCAATCCAACAGAAAAACAGCCTCCTTAAAACATTATGCTGTTTTCTCTACTACCTTATTCACCGGATCTGGCACCGTGGGACTCCTGGCTCTTCCCTCATATTAAAATGACCATGAAAGGTAAATGTTTTGAGTCCATTCAGGACACACAGGCAGCTATAACAGCACAAATAAAGACACAAAAGAGGTCTTTCAGCATGGCTTCAGGAAGTGGCAAGAATGATAGGTTAATTCTCTTCAAAATGAGGGGCAGAAATTTGAAGGAAATTAGGGGTAATGTGTATTTTACTATAATACATTTTAAAAAATATAATGTACACTTATTTTCAATTACTCCTCATATATTATACACACATGTTCAGGAAATGTGAAGAAAAATTACATACACTCCGCAATGCAATCTGTATAATGCACATAGTGGCTACTTAACAAATATATGTTAAATAAATTTAAATGAAATAAAAAATTCTGTATTATAGCTTTGTTACTTGTACAGAAAGAAAAAATGCGAAGTCCCTAGTCTAGGTTTTATAATACGTGAGGAAAGCATTGTGGCAAAAAAAAAAGAGAAAAGAAAAGAAAAAAACTATTCATAGTTTTATGAACTTTCTTTCATCTGAAATCCATTTGAAGTATGTATTCTCTCCCCTTAAAGATTAAAAAATCACACCGTATATTAAAGGGTTCCTGTGGTAGAGAATATCACTGCCCACTCCCTTCCTCTCAACCCCATATCTGGGCACACAGTGACAGGCCCCTGGGACAAACAGCCCAAGGCTCTGGAACTTACTAGGGCCAGGCGTATGCAGACAAGAATGACCCAGGGGTGACCTTTCTAGGAGCCATCTCATTCCAGGAGTTAGTGGGAGGAGCACAGTTCCTGTGCTTCCTGGAGATCCCAGCAGGATAGGGCTCCATAGTCTTCACCTCCAAGAGGCTCCTTCCCCTTCCTGTCTCTTCCCTATGCCAACAGACCACGGACCACTTCCCACAGGAGCCATGACACTGCTTGTGTTTCTAGAGCAACCCACCAAAGGCACTGCAGTGTATAAGTCACATGGTGGAGGTAGGGAGGAGACACTTCATGGAGCATGCCATCTTGGGGACATTTAGAACCAGCTCTTCATGCTTCTGGACCTGGTCCTTCTTATTCCGGAACGCAGCACAGGCTTTCCTCAGAGGTCTGTCAGATGCACAAGGACCCGGCCTCGAGTCAGAAGAGCGCTGCTTCAATTCCCGATTTACTTTGTCCCTTAGATAACTTTCTCAACCTCATTAAATCTTCCCTTCCTTCTCGGAATAGGAGGAGTTATAACAGTCTCTGCATACTGGGGTTGCAATGCGAACGAAATAAAAACCACAGGAGCCATTTAGCTCAGTGCTGGGTGCATAGGCAATGAATGATACACACTCATTCACCCACTTATTGGAAGCCACCGAAGGACGTGTTTTCCACCTTGACTCTGTCAGCTAGGGCAGCTAGCTGAACACACTGACCTTCGTACTAAGGAATTAAAGTTCAGATTTAAACCTTAAATATACATTTTTGGAAACCCAGCAGTGTATTTTTAAACATTTTGTTTGTGACTACTTCTTTGAAGAGGAAGATTGATGGTAAGGACAGCAGAGTCTTAGAGGCTGAATGTGGCCTTCACAGCTATAATTCTGGGCAGTTTCTAAAAGCCCTACCAAGGATTATTGCTAAGATTTCCAAATTAGTAAAGTAGTGCTATGAGCATGTTGTATAGAGTAAATATTTAGGAACTTAATCAATCATTGGCACTTACAAGAGTCAAATATTTTACATTACAATGGAGGTTGTAAAATACGTTTAAGGAAATATTAGAGACTGTTTACGCCAGATAAATGTTTTCCACAGAGACATAAATTGGCTAGTGATTTTTCATGGATAAACAAATTCTGTTTCTTTTTCTTTTGGTATTATGAACTTTTAGTCCATTTTTTTTGTTCTTATTATTTCTGGGTGGGTACAGGACTCATGATTTATGTGAGAAGCTATTGGAATTTCACAGAAGGAATTGTTGGAAAATATTTCAGTCTCTAAAGCTGCTGCATCAACATTCCTAAAAAAAGGATTTCAGTAGAATCAAGAGATTTTGTTTCCATTAGGCAGCTTAATGAAATACTTAGTGAGTTTCGTGGAAACTAGATGCTATATCTTCCACATAATCTTTCTATCAACATACACGGAACACCTCATCGACTTTTTCCTCCACTTTGAGTTTATGCTGTCAATATCCCTTCTTTTTTCTCTAACTCATTATATTGCTTCAGATCCTACTAATCCTATTGCAAGCATTATTGCTTTCAGTGTGTCTCTATAACAATTAACATTTTTATTTTTACTTTTCTCCCAGCATATAGCAAAAGTAAACAAGATCTGGAGTATAAGAATAAGTAGACAGAAAGTCAAAGATATGGTTATATTATGTTTCCTATGGTCAGATACTGAGATGCCTGTAAGACATTTTAAGACATTCCCAAACCATAAACAAATAAAACGTATGTACTTAAAGGATAGAGAAGTCAGAGGAAACTTCATGGGTGCCACTCTTGTGCTGTCATTGAGATGTGCCTAAAGCAGGTGATAGAGTCAAAGGTATGAGACCCAAGAGACCAACATGGCCCCAGAGGGCTTACTGGCCTTGATGGCTGTGCTGGACGCAGACATCTCTGTCTGCCATGTTGTTTTCTGGTGGCTCTAGATGTTCTGCCTACATCATCTGCTCTCCTATTATGTATTTCTCACACCTGAGATTCTCTCATCTATTAACTGTGAATTAAAAGACTTGAGTTCAAATCCAGAATCTGGTATTTCTTATTTATGTACATTTAAGTGTGTTAATTAAAAGTTTTTAAAAATTAGCACATATGTCTGTGAAATATGGGCCTAAAAATCTACTCACAGTGCTATGGAAGGAAGAAAGTGAAATTATGTAAAAAGAATTTTAACATAACAACTCGTAGAAAGTCAATATTAGTTGCATTCTCTCCTGGTGCACTGTGAACCAAGATGGAACCATATACCATTTTTTAGTATTCTTCTCTCTGAAGATGACCCTTTGTAATTTTATCATTTTTCCTGAGAGCACCTGAGGTATTAGAAAGCTGTCACCTTCCTGTGCCTCATCCTATGACCTTCACCATCTGACCACCTTGCCCTGGGGAAGGAACAAATAATGTTCTTAGTGCTCATAAATATTTAGTGAAGTCATGTGATTGGGTGGAAAGATACCTGGATTTAGGTTTTGATGTCTAATATTCAAGAACCAGTTTGTGAATTCTGTAATTTTGAATGTCTCTAAGACTTTCATCTCATCTTGAAAATAGAAATAGTAGTTTCCCTCTGTCCTAAGGAGTGTTTAGCACCAGATCAAATCTTTTAATATGAAAACTTTTGAATACATTTCAAGCAGAGTAGAAATATAAAAGCGTGACATTTACATCTTACAGAAAACCATGTTTAAGATGGACAATGGAGTGGTCATATTAAGGACTAGTAAGGGAATATAGAATTCAGGGTTTACTCTCTGCTATGAACCCAGATTTCTGACCCTAGAAGACCCTAACAAGGAACCGGATAGGCAAGGGCCAAGGAAGACAGGAAAGGATTTTACATTAAAAAAAAGGGTTGTTAATCCAAGCTGAGAGTGGCGACTCCACTCCAGCAGTGAGAATATGGAAGAAATATGATTCCTATGGCCAATGGAAGTTCCTCTAGGTGGACTTTAGGAGGCAGGAACCAACTAAAAATCAGAACTACATAAATAGAAAACAAGAAATATTAAAAGGCAAAGTGATTTCCTTCTATTTATCTGTCAATTCCATTGTCAGCTAGCTGGCCACTCAAATCGCTCTGTCACCTCCGATAGTTTTCAGAAGAGGTGTGCTAATTTTTAGTGGGTGTGGCCGTGACACATCTTGAGTAGCAAAGGTGGTACTGGTTGTACTGGCATCATGGCAGGATGGAAAGTTTTGGCCAGATTTTCAGCCATGCCATTGTTTGTAAAAGCAAGTGATTGGCCAACAACAGTACTCATACAATTCTTTTCATGCATGGCATTAAGGCAAGAGAAAACACCACAAGTGCATGCATGCACACATACACACATCCATGCTGACTTTTATACTAAGAAATCAAAGTTCAGATTTAAACCTTAAATATACATTTTATGAAGCCAAGATTATTTATAGCAGTGTAAAGGGAGATTAATTTACAGCAGCGACTATGATTTTTTCATAGTCAAAAAGAATTTCTAGCCCTGGTATGAGCACTGGACCACCAGGCCTGGCCCAGCAGGGCACAGGGAACAAAATTTTGCTTGGCCTCCAGCATGGAAGGAGTCTGTCTTCAGCTCTGTAGAGTCACAAGGTAGCCTCAGAGCACAATGACACTGCCAATTACTCTATTGCAAATGCCCTTTAAAGGTTTCATTCTTTTTCTGTTATTAAGGAAAAGGATGAGAAAGAAAAGAGATGCTGGTTATTAGCATTGAAAACAGTGGCTTTTTGATGAAGGAGATTTCATCATTTTGGTGCATGTTTAATTTTTTTAAACCAACTGTAATCAAGCAATGAAGACCTGCATCCGTTTTCTAAGATGCCTCTTGTGCTCAAGTTAGAGCACCCAGCTGAACTGAATCAGCGTGGTTCTGGGCATGGAAGACCCACCTGAGGATTATTGCCAATGGCATAAAAAGAGAACTGGAGGGGCTGGGGATTTAGCTCAGTGGTTCCGCTGCCTGCCTTGTAAGCACAAGGTCCTGAGTTCAATCCCTGGTACCAAAAAAAAAAGACAGAGAGAGAACTGGAGGGGACGATCTATGCTGTTGAATTTCCTGGGGAGGCTTGCCAAGGCTGGTTTTCCTGATGCAAACTTGGCTGTTCTTGTCATCAGGGGAGGTCGGGTCCTCACCTTTCTCGGGAATGGCTGCTCTTCTCATCAGGGGAGCTCTGGCCTTCATCGTGCACATCACTTCCTGACTCCAGTGCAGATCCCTCAGCCTGGTGGCACAGACCCTTCACCCCCTGGCCCAGGCTGACTAGCTTCCACCACTGGCCTTTGGGCCTTCCTGGGGCAGATCCTTGATACAGACGTGCATGAGACATTGCTGTGGGCTCTAGACCTCTGGCTGGACTCATGGAGGACATTGCCTTGGGCTGTAGGCCTTTAGCTGGACTTGTTCGGGACATTGCTGTGGGATCCAAGCCTTTGGCTGAATTCTTTGGGTCTCTAGTGTGTGGACAGATCTCTTGCACTCCTCTGCATTTGACTTTTTAGGGAATTATTATAAAATAATCCTGTAAATTATGTGTCCTGTATTAATCTAGTCCCTTGCAAACCCTCACTACAATACCTCTACAATTAGGAATATAATGTTATGAACCTATTGTTATCATGATAAAGAATAAAAGTTGGAAGTAAGACACCAACCTGTATGGTGGAAAAGTTATTTAGTTTATTTTAACAGTGGGAAAAATGCCATTGCAAAGCAACATATTTTCCTGAGTTGAATTCTTTCAAAATTAAATTTATGGGGCATTCATACATTCCAACAGTGCAGGGTCACCATAATGTCTAAGTATATCATATGACTTCAGGAATTCAGACATGGCAAGTCTTTCTTCTAATGCACTAATGGTATAATTAAAAAGTTCAACTATAAATATCAACAATTAGTATATTTACCTGGTTTTGTGAATTCATGTGAAATCATTTGCTAATAATTATACTGTTTCAAGTAGAAAAAAGTATAAAAATATTTATTAAAGATGTTGGAACCAAAAGCCAAACCACTTTGTATAGTTACTAAAAGGAATAGCCGTTTGGTCTAAGATGTCAGTTTCCTGGCTCCAACGGGTCTAAATGGAAAAGAAAAAAATTGCACACAGATACTGCCTGAAAGGAAAACAGTCCTGGTCCTACTATTAGCTGAACATTGGATTTTCTGCAAATCAGCTCAGTTTCTTTGCCTGGCAATTTAATATTACCATATCACGTCTCTTCTACCACCTCAAGCAATAGATCTGAAAACAACTTAGAAATACATAGGGACATACGGCAAAAAGCAAAAAGAGTTCTGCTATAGAAAGTTCTATTATTATTCTTTGGCTCCATGACTCACATGAACTGTGTTCACAGTGGCTTCACTGGCTGATGCGCAACATTTTTCCTGGTTCTAAGCCCACTTTCACTTGGATCCTTTGCAGTCTGGTTTTTACGGAGGAGACGTTCTGACTCTAGGTGAAGTGAGATGTGAATTTGGATCTTTAGCAGTTTTCCACAGAAGAAAACTGACCTCTCCCAAACATCAGTCCAGTTCTTTTAAAAGACGAGTGATATTTCTTCTATTATTGGATTCAGGCACCTTGATAGGCAACTGTAGAATTGTATCATGGCACTTTATTAAGGGAAGGAGCTGACTCCGGATTTTCTCAGATGACAAAAGTTGCAAAAAATTCAGATGACTTTGTAAAATAGTAAAAGAAGTTAGAACAAAACTAGGCCACTGCAGGCTAACCAGAGGCCTGATGGCTTGGGAGAAGCAGAGAGAAGGAGAAAGTGGACCAACATTTGGACCCTGCCTCCAACAAAGTGAAAGAAAGAACAGAGAATGTGAAGGTGAGGGGCACTTTTCCTCATGAATCTCTCCCCATCTGTGGGGTGCTGTCCCCTCACCTTGCTGACTTCCTGTCTCGATTAATTTAATGGAGGAAGCAGTGGCTTGAGGGTGAGAGGCATGGCTGTGATGCTCCCCAGACCCTCTGCTTCCTTCGAGAAGGATCTGATGTTCTCCCTGGGCCCCAATCCTCACTTAAACATTCACCATCGGAAAGCATGGGACGAGTCACACATGAAAATGAGTGCTTGGAGAGCCCAGAAAGCCTGTTAGTGGAGGCTCCACAGAGTCCTGAAATCAATAAGGTGTGGACAGAGTGCTCTGTACAGCGCTGGGTCCTCCCGGGACCTGAGACGACAGAGAGCAGAAGTGAACTCAGGCCCTTCTGTGCAGAGCCTCCCTGTCCATTTAAAGGAGGATGACTCGTTTGTTCAGACAAGGAATTCAGGCTCTCAGCACAAGTCAGTCTGGATTTTATTAAGGTATCAGTTTTGCAGGCCTCTGAAAGTCAGACAGAACCAATAAAGTAATTCTTTGTTATTGTCATCTCTTATTCTCTCATGTCATTCCCTTAGCTTGGGTTTCCCTTGTGAGTTGAAACTTACAACAAAATTGTTATAATTTCCCTAAACAAATATTTTATTCCACTACTCATTTAATTAATGATAACAGTTTGAAACACATCTTTAGGGTACTGGTATTGTTATTAATTCCCCAGTAGGCTGTAATCATTATACAACAGATGGTGTTTTCATTGTTCTTGGTGCTTACTTGTACTATTTAGCAATGCATCTGGCATGACAATAAAAACTAAAACAATGTTTCTTGATAAATGCAGATGTGGTAAATCAGTACACGACAATGTAACATGTGGCTCTATAGAGGAAGCAACTTAGTTCATTATCTTCAGCATTGTCACTTACAGGATGAGAATGTTTGGGCCTGTTGTAGGTACCACACAGAGTTGATCTGAAAACAAAAATCAAAATCTAAAGAGAAGTTCATTTAAAGAGTAAAGAGCGTCCTAAAATAAAATATTTCACCGTTTAGCAACTGTGTGACTATACTGAGTCACATTCATGTCTTCCCAAACCTAATTGCATGGTCAAAGTCAATGCCTCTGAATGCCGGTCCCTTCTCAGACAATACTATGTTAGAGAGCTTTTATTCTCTTTTCTGCTCTTACCTGTATCCATTATTCTAAAGGAAAGCTTGCAACTCAGCTACAGCTCCAATTTAGTCATTTGCAAATGGAAGATGGTCCATATAGAGAAACATAAACATGTGCATATTCTCCCTCTCCCTCTCCCTCTCCCTCTCCCTCTCCCTCTCCCTCTCCCTCTCCCTCTCCCTCTCCCAATCCCTCTCCCTCTCCCTCTCCCTCTCCCTCTCCCTCTCCCTCTCCCTCTCCCTCTCCCTCTCCCTCTCCCTCTCTCTCTCCTGTATTGGACATTTAACCCAGGGCCTTCATACTGACCTACAATTCCAACCCTTTCTTTACACAGTGTCTTGTTATTATGCTATGGCTTGAATTTGCAATCCTCTTGTCTCAGCCTCCCACGGTGCAGGGATTACAGTCATGTGGCATCACGCCTAGCAGGATACTTGGCAAATAATGGAGTTGGCCAAGAACAACATTGGCAAATGTGGCGATCCTTACCCTTCTAAAGAGTAAAATCTGTTGAAGGAAGCACTCAATGAACTAGAATTAAGCAATAGCATTTTCCCTCCCGTGGTCATATTCAAAACACCGGTAACCTTTATGCCCCGTGCCGGCTGAGGACAGGATGAAGGAACAAAGGGAAAAATAAGTGGGCCATTGAGGGAGTCCACACAACCCAGACGAACTGTGAGTGATACTTATGTGAGTGTTTGCCGGGGGGGACAGAGGAGCGCTTGCCCGCCTTTCCTCCCCAGACTTCCTGCGAGCTGAGCTGCCACTGTACTCTCAGTCCTGACAGTGAAGACAAACTCACTGGTGTCGGGGTCACGACCTTCAGGGGGCAGCAGTTCCCTAGTATTCCCTGGAGATGGAAGAGTTTTCGGAGCAGCAATTAGAATAAAACCTGCAGACATTTTTACATGGGTCATCCAAAAAGTGACTTTTCCTGCAGACGTGGCTGGGTACGTGTTTTTCTGATGCCTACTTTTTCATTATAATGATGCCTTGGGGACTCTATGAGGAAAGAGAAATTTAATCTGGCTATGAGTAAGGGTGCTGCTCAAAGAGAAGCTTAAAATTCTTTCTCACTCTTTTTTTTTCTCATCAAAAAGGAAACAATGGGTTTAAGTGTTTTTAAAAATGTGCTGACTTCTGTCAGGGCAGCAAAATAAACTGAGGGGAAATCACAGCTTCCAGGACGCTCTCCCAGGGCTTCTAAGCAGGGCACAGCTCCCGGGGACAGCAGCCTGCAGGTCCCCTCGGCGGCTAGCGCTAGTCTGTCTCTTGATGTCCTGGCCTCCCTGCAAGCTCCACTGAAGGCTTGTGTCTCCATCCTCTGAAAAGAACTCTGCAAAGACGTTTCCGGCCAGGAGCCATTGGCTCTAACATAGCAAGAACATATTTCCTGTTTGGGTTTTTGTTGCTGTTCAAGCTAAGGTCAAAAGTGCCCAGAATCCTCAAGCGGTTCCTAGTATCTTTCTGGGTGCCGTATCAGACTGGAAGGCAAGGAAGCTGCTCTTCTACTCCAGCAAATGGCTTCAAACCTTAAAGGGAGGATCTAAGCAGCATTTCCACACACACACAGTGGAATGGCCTGAAATTACACAAACAACTGAAGCCTTTTTCTGTGCATAGGCCTGACAATGACTTTTTTCTTTTTTTGACACAGGGTCTCACTATGAGTTCAGGCTGGCCTCGAGTTTGCTAATCCTCCTGGATCAGCCTTCAGCCTGCTGGGATTGTAGACGTGGGCCACCATACCCAGCAACATGTTTTGTGACGTGCCAGAGACCAATGGGGAGCTCTACTGGGAGATTCTAGTGTCTTTTGGCAATTGACCATGCTACTTGGATGACAGAGGAAAGAAGTGAGAGGGAAGAAGTAGAGATAGGGCTGCAGCTGACAACTCTCCCTGCTTAAAAACAACTCATACAATGACCACTTCAAAAAAAAACAAAAGTTAGAAAATAAGCACTGGAGAAGACGTGCTGCAGAAATTGGAGCCCATGTGCCTTGCTGTTGCTGGGGATGTAAAATATGCAGTGCTACGGAAGACAGCATGGAGGATCATTGAGAAAGGAAACAGGTTTCCCATATGATCCAGCAATCCCACTATTGGATGTGTGCCCCAATGAACTGAAAGCAGAGACGTGAAGATTTGTATAACCACGCTGATGGCAGCATTACTCACAAGAGCTGAACAACCCAAGTGTCCATTGCAGATGCATGGATAAACAAAATGAGGTATATCCATGCCAGGGAATATTATTTAGCCTTAAAAAGTAAGGAGATTCTAACACATGCTACAGCATGGAGAAAACTTGAAAACATCAGGGCTGGACAGCCAGTCACAGGCAAGATGAGGAGTAATGAATGGTTCGATGAGTACAGTTGGGAAGATGACAATTTCTTATGTCACCATCAAGCATCCTCAGAGTCATGCACCTACCTGCATTACCCTCCACGGGGGGGGGGGGGTGAGTAGCACTCAGTCACACGTGATAAAGCAAGCCACATTCTCTGTTTGCTGCTACAATGGAATGTTAATGACAATTCTGCTCACTGCTAAGCAAGCTATAATTCCACTGCTTGAGGCACTTTCCGGAGAAGTGTGTATCTAAACATCAGAATAAACCACATTAATGTTCTAACTTGAAATACACATTGACATTTAACATTTTTCTCCATCAACCACCTGTGAGCTCCACATCCCAGAATATAGGGTCACCTTTGTACAGAAGGAAATCAACGCAAGTGAAACCTGCACAGGGCCCTGTGTCACACTGGAAAGTCAGCTTGGCAGAGGTTTAGGGGACCCCAGATTGAGCCAAGCTGTGGGACTTAGTCCCTCCTACTGCAGGTACAATGTCTTAATGACAGTCCTACAGATAATGACTGTTTCATTCTTCGCTATATTTTCAGTGCTTAGAAAACTACCTGGCACAAGGTAGATGTTCAACAAATATGTGTTGACAGAAGGACTAGACCTTGAACTTTGCATTTTTCTGAAAGCATAATATTGTTATTATACAGAAAATTAACTTAAGATCTTCAAACTAGAGACTTGTTTTAATCTTGAAAAATAACACACAAAAAGTATGAAATAGCGATGTATATCTTAACCAAAAATGGCGGTGTTAAATTGTTTCAAAGCACTATGAATGTCAAGAGCACCAGAACATGGCTGACCCTCGCATCCTCCTTTCTGTCCTTGTTCTCTGTGGCTACTCTGCCTCCTCACCTGTTGCATGGCTGCCCTCCTGCTTGTCCTCATAGGCCCCCTGCCCTGAATAATATCACTTGATTAACTTCTTTTTTACTGTCAGAATGGAATTGTGTTACACAAGTCACAGGTTTTGCTGGTTTCTTGGCTTGTCTTTATGTCCATGAAGGTCACCAGTGTCCTGGGTATCTGCAGCAGCTTCTTTGAGGTATGACATTCCAGGGATTTCATCTGCCACAGTGTGGATGCACTGCAGGGTGTTTACGACTTGAGTTTTTATGAAGAACGCTGGTCTGAACAGTACTTAGCATCGTTAATGGTATACATATGGAAGAGCTTCTCCCCAGCATCTTCCCAAGAGAGTGCTTGCTAACTCAGAGAGTTTATCTTCAAATGAACGAAATACTAGAAATAAGCAAGGCGTTTGTAACCAGTGAAACGTCTACCATCGGTGAATGACGGTAACGGGACATCCTGGTCAACATTCCAGATATAGGTAATTGTGTATGATAGGGCTGTAATTTTCATTTTTGCTAACAATTTTTTACATATTTGCCACATACACGTAAGTACACATATGTGCACTTGTGTACATATGTAAAACTTGTGTACATAAGTAAAACATATGTACATGCATATATCTTTGTGTCTGAGCACATGTTATTTGAGTCTTCTCTTTGAGATGTACTCGTTCAAGTATTTTACCCATTTTTAATGGGTTATCTGTTTTGTTTTGTCTTTTGTAGAAGTTATTTATAAATTTTAGAAACTAATCGTTTTTAAACAGGCATATTCTCTGAATTGGCAGGGAATTTGACTTTTCATTCTTTTGGTGATGACTTTTGAAGAAAAGAAGATTCTAATTTTACTGTCATGAATCTGTCAGTCTTTTCTGTGATAACTAGTGCTTTCATGTGAAAAGCATTAAAGTGATGAAACTGTGGCCACATAAGAGAGCAGCATCGTCATTGCTTGGTACTACACAGAAGCCACTAGTTATGCTGTCAAAGACTGAAAAAATTCATGGCATTAAGTCTTTTATTCTACACTAACTCTTTTAGATTTTAAAATCTTTTATTCTACACTAAAGACAAAACAGTGACATCATCACTGTATGTTATAGATGAAGAATTGCCTCTTGTGGCTGATATGAGTTAGGGTTCCTCAATATCTGTGGGCAATGGGCTTTAAGGCCCTCTCACATACCCAAATCCATAGAAATTCAAGACCTTACCATCAACTAGCACAGTGTTTGCATATTAACATATGCATATCATCTTTAGATCACTTCCAGTGCCTAATCTGCTGTAAGTAGTTAGTTGTTATATTACTTTGTGTAGGGATAAATGACAAGAAAAAATAATCTGAATTTGTTTGGCACAGATGCAGTTTGGGGGGAGTATTTTCAATTCACTATTGGTGGAATCTGCAGATGTGGGAACTGTGGTCCAATTATTAGTGTTGATTATTATTAGAGCTGTTGTTCAATTATTAGTGAGATTCATTCAGATGGTTATTTTTCTCCACCACTGTGTGATTCTTTGTTGTATGTACAGTGATACCTCGGTTGTCGAACTCAATTCTTTCCAAATTTGTATTCAAATACCGAAAAGTTTGAGAACAGAACATATTTTTTCTCATAAGGAATAAGGGAAAACCAAATAATTGGTTCTGAGTCCCAAAAAATATATTATAAATTCATTTTTCCAGGACAAATTTCTCAATGATTTCTTTCCTTAACTTCTCCTGTAGTTCACACAGATTTCCTCTTAGCTTTCCTGCTGGTATTACTAACTTTCTTTGGAGCCATGAATACAATGTTTTACACAAATACAGTCCAAAAAAAAAGTGCAGTGACGAATGTTTTAACACACGAATGCCAGCACTGTATGTTGTCTGGGTGAGAGCTGAGGTGTCACCTTTTGTGTCAGCTGTGAGACCTGACCAGGACTCACTCTCAGTCCCTGGAGGTTTTTTCAAGTGGGATTTTCAGTTTGAGTATCTGGCAAAGTTGTGAACATAGAGCATGGGAAAGTTCAAGCTTGGAGCCATTCAACAACAGAGGTATCACTGTATTACAGTCTCTGACTGGGACTCTGTTCACTTCTGAAAAGATGGATAGGGTGCCCGCCCTGCTCCAACATGAATCATGCACCAGTGCACAATGCAGAATATGTATTCAGCTTGCACATTGTTCACGCTGTTGTAGAAGGAGTCAGAGAACAACAGCGCTACGCAAAAAGAGAAAAACTCGTCCTATGGGGAACAGGGAGATGACACGGGTATTGATTTAGATGGAAGCAGAGCAGGTGCATGAGGAAGGATCAGTAGAGGGGAAGGAGGAATGTTAGGATGCAGCTGGCAGGGAAAGAGCATTTGGACAGTGAGAAGGCTGAGACTAGTGTGGCTGGGTTAAAGTGAGAGAGGTACTGGGAGGATCTGAGATCCTAGAGTTGATAGGAACAGGTGGCATGGGGTCTGTGTAGCCCATGGTGAGGACTTTGGAAGCCATCGGAGGCTTAGAGCAATGAGATTGATGTTTCAAAGGATGCTAGACCAGGGAGATCAATTAGGAAGCTGTTTCAGCAGCACATGTCAGATAGGATTATAGTTCTGACCAGATGCTTCAAATGAAGGCAGGGGGAAAAAAGGTCAAATATTGCATATTTTAACACAGGGCCAACAGAATATATGAGGAGACTGACACGGCACAGGAGAAAAAATGATGAATAAGAGCAGGCTGAGTTGGACTTAGGGGCAATAATTAGACTTCCAAGATTAGGCATAGTGAGTTTGAGTTGTTCATTGGGCCTCCAACTAGAAATACTCAAAATGTGCAAATTTGTTTGAGTCTGCAGGTCCAGAGAAGGGTCTAGAATTTGGATAAAAAGTTTTCACTCTACTGAATTTCTCTTCCTCTGACGCAAACCCACTTTCTTATGTACCTGTCTGTCTCATAGGATGAGCCTCAATGTCTGAAAAGGCAGCAAGCTCCCTGTGCTGTTTTCTCTCTAGAGTGACTTAACATTCTTGGCTCTTTATCTCTCCACGAAAACTCTGAAATAAGCTCGTCAAGTTCCATGTGAAAACAAATGCAAATATAAACCCAAATTACTGATGCTTTCAATGTAATTGTTCTAAATTGGTAACTCATTTTTGAGAAAATCAGCAACTTAATAGTATTTTTTGAGACTGCCAGTCTGAGAATGTTGTATCTCTCCACTCATGTAGGTCTTACTTAATGTCACTTAATGAAGTTCTGTGATCTTTTCTGTAGGGGTCTTGTACATAAATTATTGCTCCATAATTTTGGCTGCTTTGGGAAAAGATCTATAGTTTTTGTCAGTCTAGTACAGAAAAATATGCTTGATTTTTGCTTATTGATTTCTTTTCTGGGGAACGTGTTAAAATTAATAATTTAGATTTTATTAATTATAATATCTAATTCTAATTTATTGATACTACTAAGTGCTCTAGATATTCTCTTACTAGTATTTTTTTGTCTTTTTCCATGTTCAGCAACAAAATATTGAATGGAAATGATAGTAGCAGTCATATTTATCTTGATTCAATTCCCCAAATTAACACTGTTAGTATATTACAGGTAAGGATAATGTTAGTTTAAGATTTTTATAGCTATGTTTTATTGGAACAAGAGAGCTCCTACTAAATAAAAACCTACTATGAGGTTTTTATTTTTACCGTGGATGAGTTTTGAGTTCTATCAGAAGCTCTTGTGTATCTATTAAGCTAATTTTGTAATTTTTCTTTTTACATTGTTGATATAATTACAAACATTACTTTTAATGTAAAAATATTCTACATTCCTAATATGACTGAGTTGATCACAATGTAGTAGTCTTTCTTCACATATTGCTACGGTAGGTTTGTTAGTATTTCACTCAAGCTTTTTTGCATTTGTTTTCATCAGTGTCAAGGAATTGTAATTCCTTGTCCCTCCACATTGGCTATGTTATGGTTCATAGGTTATGCTATTCTCAGAGAGTTAGCTAAAGAATGTTTCCTCTTTCTTTTTTTCTTGGAGATTATATGTTAGGATTTATTTCTGCTTTCACTGTTTGTAAAGAATCCTCTCATGAAATCACCTGGGCCTGGAATTTTCTCTCAGGAAACATTTCTGAACAGACTCCAATTCCTTGAATGCTTTTTGGACTAAGCAGGATTTCTACTTTTTCTTGGCTCCGTTTTGCTGCATTGTGTTTTTCCTCTTCAAGTTACACTTCCACTTCATCCGCATTGTGAAATGTTAACATGAAGCTTTTCTTGATATCCTGGTATTATCTTTTCAGGGTCTTTTCAAAGTAGAAAAGTAAGATGAAAACCCTTTGTTCTGCAGAACAGGCTTCAACAAAGCGTTTCAGGACATCCATCCTGGGACTGAAGTGTGGTCTTGTCATGAGGAGCTGGTTGCCTCATACTGGTCATGTCACGAGGACTGTCCACCCTAGACCAGACATATTGACCGATATAAATCAGTCCCTCGGAATGCGACAGTTCCCATGGTCCCTGGCATTGGCCAGCAACCACATAGTTTGCCACTCGAGGTCCTTCTTTGTGCTCTACTCCCTTGGCCGCCTCACTGTCTGTCACAGGTGAACCTCAATAAACCTTTGCCTGGGGCTGGGGATTTAGCTCAGTGGTTCTGCCACCTGCCTATCATGCGCAAGGACCCGAGTTCGATCCCTGGTACCAAATAAATAAATAAATAATAAATAAACCTCTGTCTGTGCTTATTCTTCTTTTGGTAAATTCTTTTACCACCCGTGTCCTCCACATGAGGCCTTGAATAGCATTCAGTGTGCATTGTCTTATGTATGTATGTATGATCCTTTACCACTCTCAGAGGCATTTAAATTTTATTCATCTTTTTAAAAACTCTTGCATTTTTTGGTATTTCCTAATAATCTAGTTTTTAAATTTATGTTTTTACCTTTGGTAATTTGCTGCTTTTGCTTTTGCTTTTTCCTTTTAATATATGCATAAATAACCTCATCATTTTCCTTTTAATCACAGTGCTCATTATATCTCACAATTTTAGATATCTATTTTCCTTATTGTTCATTTCATACTATTGCCTTTTGTGTTACTTCTTCTATAATCAATAAGTTTTTAGACCTGTGTTTCTTGATCTTTAGTCATATGGGAAGGTTTTCGGGGGGTTTTCCCTGTAATTGATTTCCAGTTTTATTTTGTTTTAAAAATATATTTTATTTTATTCCAATCTAAAATTTACTGACTGTTAACTTATGGCCCAAGATGATTAATTATTCTAGTTTTCCAATGTACGTTCAAAAAGAATGTGTGTTCTACAGTTCTTAGACACAGAATCCTATTATTCTGTGACATTTTTACAATAATATTTGCTAATTTTACTGTGCACATTTTTTCACTAATGTCATGTTTATTTGTTCTCAAAATTACTGAAATATGCTAACATCTTTCACTTTGGTTATTTTGTCTAGTTTTTCATATAATCAATTTTTGATTTATGTATTTTAAGATTCCTTTTTAAGGAACATAAAATTTAAAATATTTTCCTTAGACAGTTTTATCTTTTAAAAAATGTTCCATGTTATTTCCAGACTTATTTTTATCCTTAAAATTTGTCTGTTATTAATAAAACTAGATCAGCTTTATTTTGGTTATGTGCTGTTATTTCCTTTTGAATCATTTTCAACTTTTCTATTTCCTTTTGATTTCAATAAGGCAGAAAGTTGAATCTGTTTTTAAAAACTGACAAATAAGTTCTATAACTAGAGGATTTGATATATTGCATCTACTAATACATTTCGCTTATTCATTATTCAACTTTTATTCATTATATAATATGTTCACAACCTCTTGAACCACCATATGAGTTTTAGAACACTTAGATTCTTTAATTCCTTCCCAACTTGATTGTCACCATTTATTTTATTTCTGCCTTACCTGCTTATCTCATAAATTTTCAGTGTTTTTGATAGAGATAATATTTACTTACAATTTTCTTTTTGTCTGTCCCTTGCTTTTTATTTGAGATTCTCTTGCCCAAGCAGTACAGAACAACAGCAAAAAATTACCTGGGTCACATTTAGACAGCCTCCCTCCTTTCCTGTCTACAAAGGATACAATGTCTCAAATTTTGAGTCTCATAAAAGAGAGGTAGAATCACAAATTAAAAGCTGGCTGAATATTCCTGTCCTCTCTAAAGCCGTGTCCACTCCATGACAACAATTGTAGCACATGACCTACTCTTTCCTGAGCCTGTGACTGGTTTGAATCTGATCAGGAGGAATTGACCAGAACCAGCTCTCAGTCTGCAGAACCCCAGGGATGTGAATTGCTCCATCCTGTCTCTGGTGGGAGAGTGGAAACTAGAGAACTCCTGTTCTTTAGGCCTCACACTGCCCCTTGGAGCCTCCGAACACAATGCAAGGGTTCCCTCTCCCAGACAGCTGCTCCCCAAGCTGCCTCCTCTCTGAGTTCTTTTCTAGAGGAGCCCTAGCTCCCAGGAGTGTCTCTCTGAGTGTGTCCTAGTGGCTGACATCCTTCCAAAAGAGAAGGTTGAAACGCTATCACAGGCATGTAGCAAAATTTTATCAACTTCATATTGTATCCTTATTAATAGTCTAAGATGAAATTATTTTTTAAGAGCCATTTTTCACAATTGACTTATGGTTCTCATGGTTAGTGCTATCTTAACTAAGATGCTCTTTTTATTTTTTTAATCTTACTTACATGGAATCTTTATTACTAAGTGCTAATGACAATTTTTACTTTGAGATTTTTGATTTGAAGCATTAATCCTTTCATTAGGCTATGGAAATACATTCAATTTCGGGATATTATATTTGTAACATCTATCCATCCATTCATACTGGCTTTCCTATTTTGTAAATAATGTATTCACGTGTATGGTTTTACTAGGAGTCATTATTTAGGCACACTGATTCTTTACTACATAATTTGGGAGTATTTTATGTTAAATAGTTAGATGTACTTACTTTATACAATCCTGAAATCATACAGCTTTTCAGAAGTCCTTTAATTTGACTTTCTATGTTTGGGCTGTTCTACACGTAAATCATTCCAATTAAGTAAGACATACTACTATCCTTTTATGAAAATCAAGGTAGATGCTACAACTTGAAGTACTTGTGGCTAAACAAACTTTATTGTTCTTCCTATTTTACTGTTGTTTGTTTTGAGGTACTAGGGATTAAACCCAAAGCCTTCATATTGAGCTACATCCTCAGCCCTTTTTATTTTGATTTGAGACAAGGTCTTGCTAAGTTTCCCATGCTTGCTTTGAATTTGTGACCCTCCTGCCTCACTCTCCAGAGTACTGGGATTACAGGGGTGCATCAGCATGCCAGCTCTCCTATTTTATTGTTAATCCAAGTATTCTGGTTAGTTGTTTTGTTGGTGAGGAAAAATAATATGTTAACTTGATATTTGTTCATTTAAACTTAAATGTAGGGCTGGGATGTAACACAATAGTAGAGTGCTTGCCTAGCATGTGCAAGGCACTGAGTTTGTCCTCCAACATCACAAAACAAATAAGTGAAGTTAAATGTAAAGATATAGACTTTTTTTCTTCAAGGGCCATCTCTTTTTTTTATATTTTTTGTTTCCTTGATTAAGGGTATAAGAAAATATACTATGTCAGAAAATAGATATTGAGAAGAAGAGACAGAAAGTAATCCTTTGATGTTTTTCTCTTCATCTGTCAAACTGTTAATTTCACACCATCCACATGCCGTCATGATACCAGGTGCATCACATTTATTACCCATGATATAAAAGCCCAATTTGAGATAATGAAGGTTACTCCATTACTATTTTCAAAATGAAGTATCCTATCCAAGATCGAACTGTAAAATAGTCTTCGTTATATGTCGTTTCTTCATCAGCAAATAGAAAATCCCAACTTTGTTCATGTTTTTTTCTAATTGGCAGGGAAAGGAAATATAAAAACCCAATCCAGTAGGTCTAGTGAGGATACTTGCACAGGCAGATGAACAATGGGTTAACATGATAAGACTAAAGCAAAATAAAATCTTGTGTGAATAGATGGATGTCACCTATGGATCAAGTGGGGCATAGTTTTTGAGTTTCTGTGACATTCAAAATCTCTGCATCATTCTATTCTGATTTACTAACAAATATCACAAATTGAGTTTTGGCTTCTATATGCATGTTCAATACATAGAAGTATAGGTTTTTTGCATAAAAGACAGATCAAAATGGGTTATAGAAAAGGAATCTATGAAAATGCCTATGAAACTGTGCAATTCCATTTTAACAGTAGCTGTTTTTACAAACCTCACTCCTTTGTGTGTTCTCCTTGTAACCTAAGTGGTAAGGTAGTCCATAGTGATATTAAATAATATACTTTAGAGGATGAAACTTAAAACAGTCAAATATATATAAATATGGAAATACGTAAATGATATATAAAATCAATAAAATATTTTATTATGCAAATACTTTGCATCATAAAGTACTGTATATTATTAATATAAGAACTTCTTATTTATGGAAACCATTCAGTACTTTCCATTGCAAACCAAAGCTGGTGTTTAGTTGAAGCTATAATATCCATATATTGCTTGAAGTACTATCTGAAACTTAACACTGTAAAATGCATTTGAAAATGATAAATTATTTATGGTGATCCATGTCCTTACTTACACGATCACATTTTTGTTATCTCCTTTATGGATTTTGTTATTTTATATAATAATTTAAGCAAATTGATCATTCAATGATCTAGATTTTTTAGTAAGGCAATAAACATAATCAGGTTGATGTCTTAAGAATTCAACAACATTTTTTATCCACATTATGAATTTCCATATTCTTTTAATTTGTTTCTCAAAAAATGTATCTTGTATTGTCCTGGAGTTCTCTTAATTATATCACATAAGCAATATATTTGTAAAGAGTTGCATTTCCCCCATATTATATTTCCTTCTATCATGAAAATGAAAAAAATACCATGGACTACTAAGCATAAGAAGATGATTATTTTGAACTAATTTACTACATTTGTATGTATTTTATCATTACTATGTTAATGTCTTATTAAAGACTCCACATTTTTGTTTCTATGTTCAAATTTTTGCTCTTGTTCTTAATACAGTTAGTGACTCTGAGCTCCATCAAAATGTGCCACAGGGTTAGGAACTAGAGATAAATATGACACAGTGTGATAAAATGTCCTTTTTATTAATTCATGAATTGACAGGATCTCTGATGTTGCAGATACTCCTAGATTTCTCCCCATTCTTTACATTGGTACAATTTGACATTTTTTGTATTTCACACTTTAGTTCATTCTTTGGCATCACAGTTCATTGTAGGTTCAGACATGTTGGATGACGCACTTTCTTCTTTTATAAAAATGTATGATCAGATGCAGAATTATTGTGAATTATTTCTAAAAGCAAATGGGATAGTAAGATAAATATTGAAGGACAAGTAGATTCAAAGATTGAATTCATTTGCTATTTCTAAAAAGAAAGCATTAAATTTTCATGCTGTTTTCATTTTCATGAAACAGTCAAAGTTCTTGAGAAGAAGGCAGAGATCTTTTATGTCAGCGCTGTTTTAATGTAGAATTAGGTTATTTTGGTAATTTTCTATTGTTAGAATTGAATCAATCTTTGAGCTTTCCAAGATTGCCTTGAGCTAGGGCTTTTGCACTTGTATGTGTCCTTTGGTCTGAGGCTGTCAAATAGAAGATGGCCACAGACTCTTTGATGCTTTCCCATACAGAGATAGGGACTGTCTCTCTGCCCTTCCTGCCTCCACACTGGCCTGTGATGGCTTTGAACTGCTCTGTGTGGCAGAAGTGACACTTTGACAGTTCTGGGTCTGGGCTTCAAGAAGACTGGCCCCTCCATACTAGGGTATTAGAGCCATTATCTGCAGTGTAAATGGACATTCCTTCCTGGACAGACCCTTCTCTGAGCCTCCAAGAATACATGAATGGCCTTAACAAAACCCAGGTTTATGATGTCTCTGTCAAAACCTCAGACACGCGCATAAAGCCTTCCTGACCCATCCAAATCAGCTAAGCTGATGGCTGCTTCCATCTAGTGGACCAAGGTGATGGCAGTGGGGATGGAAGAATCAACCCCTGGGAGATGAGGTCTAATCAAACAGTGATCATTTTTAACCTCCTGTTCTTGAATTTTGAGACTGCAATGGGTAACCAGAGAAAACCACCAGGGAATGGTTTGTGCCATCAAAACACCTGGTGATATTAGGGGATTAACTTTTGAAGAACAATAAAAGCTAAAATTTGAGTTTTTAAACATATATATATATATATATATATATGTTTAAATATCTATCTATCTATCTATCTTATTCTAATGATCCCTGAATCAACCCAATGAAAATTCAAAATAAGTGAATTAAACACATAGTTTATTCTAAATCAATGATTTCTACAGAAATAGTTCTTGGCTTAATTTTCCCTTTTGATCTATAGTGTACATCAAGACAATGCATATTTAATACGCTGTGAATTTAAGAGTGAAGATACTTTTAACAATATTTTGAGCAGAGAAACTAAACTAAGAAAAGAAGAGAATCCATACAGATCTGAATGTCCTGGTTCTGGCCAACAGACATGATGGGATGAATGGTAGCTAAAAGAGACAGTGGGGCTCATCCTCCAAGCCCCCTTGGCCGTGTTGGCATGGGCTCATCTCCACTGCACTGAAGCCATCTGTCTGGGGCCTCTCACTCTCCTTCCATGTAAATTTCTTCTGCTGGGGCTTCAGGACTTGACACCCACACAATGACATTTCTCTTTTGACCATCCAGTAACAAAATGATCAATTTTTTTCATACTTACAGCTCCATTGGCCTGGGGGAAAGCTAAGTTTACCTTGACGTGCATGTCTTTGTAGTAGCTGGCTCATTTTAGTTCTGGTAACGGCTTCACCTAAGGGGCATACAGAGGTCCAGGTTTTCCAGGTTTTACGGTTCCCTTATTTCAACTCAAGACTTTCTAGGGACAGGAAATGTTCTCACTGACTCAACCTGTGTCAAAGGGGATGTCTGTATGAGGGAAAGGGTGCCCAGACATCAGGAAGAATGTCCCCCATGACATTCTCCACATGTGAGATATAAGACAAAGGAAGGAAGCTGAGGACGTGTGGTAAGCAATTCAGGGTCTACAAGAGCATCAATCTGATAAATAATTCTTATCAGAAATAAAAGCATTTCGGTAGAGAAGCCCATTTCCACAGTTCAGGAAACACCAAGCATTTGAGACTCACAGAACTGCAGAAACTAGGGGAATTACGTTGTTTAAACTCCTACTGTGGTGTACATGGTAGTTGCCAAGATAGGCTGCAATCTCTTTGTCTAAGAGTTTGGAATAACATTCTTTGACTCACGAGGATAAAGAAACTATGGAAAGAAGGGAAAATAACTTTGAAGGCATTTATACTGTCTCTCAATGGTTCCCACACTGCACTTTCTTTCTGACCTGACATTTCTTATTACAAAGGACATCAAGTTCAGGCCTTTGCAACTGGAAACACACACTCATGCCTGTGCACACATACACTAAATACAATCTTTGAATTTTAATTCACAAGTGTTGAAAAGCATTAACTATGAGTGTAAGGGTTTGTTGTGTTTTTGTTTGCTAAGTAGAGTTTGAAATTTGTTCTGGCTTGCCACGCATTTTACATAACTAGTTTAATGAAAAAAGGCTTGAGCAGGAATTGTACTTTGAAAAGGAGATTATGATTAAAATTTTTAGAATTGCAGCCCACTGGGACAAGTAGTGTTATGGACTGCGTGATTTGAAGAAATAATTCGTTTTAAAAATCAACTCTTCTAATGAAGTTTCCAAATTCATGCACAAAGATTTGGCATTGGCATAAATAGCAATTCCATATATATATATATATATATATATATATATATATATATATATTCATTCTACATAAATAGAAGCAAGAGGATGAACAATTTCCTCAGCACCTGAGCTATGATTCATTTTTGCCCAGAGCAGTCAGGATAGTGAGTTACACCACGGCATAGGAAAAACTTAAGGGAGACTAAAAAGCACTTTGGCATTATTTTAAAAGAATATTTTACCTATTGAAGTAAATATCTGTCAACTAATGCTTTTAAAGTATTTTAATATGAAAAAATTAAGAGATTGAATATAATCTTTTCTCCTAAATTTATTCACTCTTGTGTACTAGGGTGAAGTACTTCTGTAGCGTTTAGATGCTTTGAGTCCACTAGAATTCCATTTGTTCTGTCCTTATTTTAACACAAGAAGTTCCTTTCCTTTGTGGATATATAATTTAGTGGTGAATATATATGCTGTATGCTTTTCATCTTCTACCGTCTCTTTTGCCCTTAGCATATAGGATTGGACTATGCTTTAAGGCTGATTTGTGTTAGGGTGAAGCAGGAAGCAGTGACTGGGACTAAAGGATGACTCACTAAGGGATCCTTTCCCCATGGACAACTCTGTAAGAGGCTTACCCAGCGTCAGTCCCTGGCTAAAGGGACTTCACACACCAGTGACTGTCAGCCTGTCCTCCCATCACCATCCACCCTGGAGCTCCGCTGACCACCAGGCTCCCTTGCTGGAGGCTGAACTCCTCAAAACCCGTTCCCCAGGTTATCTTTGTAATAGGGTCATGGATGCAAGGTAGATCCATCCTTACAGTCCCCAGAACTCATTTGGAGGTCATAACCACTGACCCATTGCTGTTTCTGCAGGGAAGCCAGATCCCAGGTACGCAACCATAGAAGAGAGTTGCAGAGGTCACCTGGGTGATCTGCTTTCGGGTCCACAGGCATTGTGAGGATTAGAGGTGCATGGGACAGTGGACAGGACAGCAGTTGTGAGTTCCATGTCCTTGGACTGAAACATTGGCAGTAATTTCTAAGCAAATTAGTCACTGGGAGCCCCAACTTCTCTACTTTAGCCCTTGCAGAAAAAGTTGTATTCCTTGTATGTAATTCCTTTTCTGCTTCAAATATCTATGTCCTTTTGTTACCCTGTATGTCTGGTGTATATGAAATGTGGAAAACCCAGGACACCTTCTATTTGAGGCTGAGTTCCATAGGAAACAAGGAGGATTTTCCATTCTCAAGGGTTTTCTTGACTTCCTCATGCTTCTCCTCAGCCCTCATGTTTATTTGTTTGTTTACTGTTTTCTGTCTAGTTGATAAGGATTTTATGTTTGGCGGTGGTGGTAGTTTATTTTACTAAGATGAAGAGAGGCAAAGTGGAGTCTAGTCTTACATCATCACCCTTCCCTTGTAGTGAAGAGAAAGGCTTGAAAACCCACCAGGAAGAAATCTCCCTGTGGTTAATTTTCTATCAATTTAAAGCAGGATTTCCCCAGAGGATTTATGGTTTCAAAGTAGGCGGGGAGCTATAATTATTTGTATTTGAAATTAATTTGGGGGTGCATTTTATATGTACTTTATTACATAAGGTCATTTTTTATTTTAAGCACTTGTTCCTTGGACAATTGACTACTTATTGAGTGTCTATTATGCACTAAGCACTTGGCCAGATTCTGGGGAAGCAAAGATGAGCAATGCAAGCTCTCACTTTCATATCTCCAGTGAACGTTGCTGCTTAAGAAACTCTTTAGGTCTCTAAAATGTCAATACCTTGAGTACTGTAAACTACCCTTCTTTGGCCTTGTTATGGGAAGGGAAGAATGAAGAGAATAGATATGTAGAGGTTCTGGTACTTAGAAACAGTCTCATCAATGGTTACAAATAACTTGATGAGCACATATCATTCAACTGTTGCATAAAGGGAAGTGAACATCAGAAACAGAATAACCCAAGAAGCATCTTTCAGGCCATTGAAGACGGAGCTGAATTCTAAAGTCTAGGTCCTTTTCACTTCTCCTTGCATTTCCTTATGAGATATAGTTTATGAAAGAGTAATTCTTTGAAAAAAAACCTGTCATCCATGTTATCTAACACTTGAATAGTCTTAACACATCTCAAATCAACCTTTAGGTTCATCCTTTAATTTAGTAATTAAATCATCCCTTGTGGTAGATTTGCAGGACTGGAATTGTTGTACCCATTATTTTGCTAATTATATCAATCTACTGTCTGTTTTATTTTTATTTTTCCAAAGTTGTCATTACTGAGTAAAATGACCAAAATCAGCTTCAAAAAAGACAATTGATTGTGCCTATCTAAAATTGCCTGGGTAAATACATTTAGCAAGATTTTTTTAAAAACTAGGAAAATCCTTAGTCTTTAACAATCTTTGTGAATAATATTTACTACAGTTTTATTTAAATGGCAATGTTTTAACTAGTCTTTCAAACACGAATATAAGAAAAGACTATGTAAGTAATGTTTGAATCAGGCTTTCAAAATTTGAAATGAACATCAGGAATATCTAGAAGTACTTTTTTTTTGGTGGTGGTGTTTCTGATGATTGAACCCAGGAGCTTTGTAATGAGCTCCAGCCTCTGTCTTTTTTTATTTTTTATTTTGGGACAGGGTCTGGCTAAACTACTAAATTGTCCTGGCTAGCTTTGAACTTGTAATCCTCCTGCCTCAGCCCCTCAGAATGCTGAGATTGTAAATATGTGCCACCATGCCAGGTTCATTCATAAAATTTGAAAATAAATATTGGTACAGAATTTTACTATCCTATGAATTAGGACTATTAAATAAACATAATGCTAATTAGTTCAAAAACAAAAGGGGAAAGATTTATGCAATCTGAACAGAAATCTGAGTGTAGTTAAAAAACAAATATGTTTACTTTTGTCCTTCTGCCTTTGTTCTGGCTTTATTAATCATTATATTCTCCCAAACATCCTTCCCAACTAAGACTGCAAGGACAGCAAGTAGCGTGCTAGCTGTAGGGGACATCCCTACAGAGGTAACAAAGCTACCATCAGAGAAAGAAGAGCGAATGCACAGCCAATGGCAGATCCTACAGCCATGACATTCAAAATAATGCTGTGCCCTTGAAAGAAGAAAATCAGTGATCAAACAGGATGGTTCAAGGAAATCTCAGAAATCATTGACACATTTCCTTCTGCCAGGAAAACCCAAACCATCTGGGAGTGTGGCAAAGTAAGCTATGTGTCTTTGATTGTTTTTCTGGTTTACAGTACTTGGAATTTGTTCATTTTTAATCTCAAAGTTAGTTCGTACTCCAATTATATTTTAGATGGTTCAGAATTCCTATTGTTAACTGAGTTACATAGTACACCTTGCTGCTGTACAATCCTGGGCCCCATTCAAACCCACACAGTCTGCTTTTCCCTCCTGTTACCATGATGAATTGGCAATCACCCTTAAATGTCTTAGGCAATGAGAAAGTATAGCTGGACTTCAGCTTGTCGTTGATGCATTTGAGATTCGTTTTAAGGTTGCTTTCTCAAAAAGATTACATTCCAAAGGGAAAAATCAAAGACCAATTCCAGGATCTCATAAGAACTTCTCAGAACATTAATTCTTTCAAAACCCTGGTTGCTGAAAATTCAACTGAGATAACAGAAATCTCCCCTCTTAAGAAGACACAAGAGCAATTCAGATCCTACTGTTTTCACAGAAAAAGAAAAGCAAAAGAAATCTAATTCCTAAAAATGTAAAATGTTGCCAAGTCTTCCACCTATCACTTATCAAAGCTTTCAGGGATTTCCAATTCACACTTGCATCTTCCTGCCAGCCATGTGTATATACACAGCGTCTTGAACAGCTCCATGTCATTCTCTTTCCAAAGCATATTTTAGTATCATAGGTGCTGCTAGTTTTAGGAGTTGGTGGGGGAGACATCTAGCCACTGACAACTATGTTGGTTTCATCTTTGCGCAAAGCAAAATGAAGCCAAAACAGAGACAGTATGTTGAAATACAAAAGCATGTGTGTGTGCAACTGTAATAAGAGATGCCTGTTATCAACTTCTCCTACCACACATAGTTACTGTGCAATGGTCTTGCTATGCAGCTAGGGTTAGGGAATCCAAGGGTCAACTCTGATTGTCAATAGAGAGGGCACTAAGTGGTGGCACTGTATGTACTGTCATTAAGAAAGAATCTCATAAGTTAGCTAATATTTTTTTAAAGTTGACTCAACGCCTTCATATTTTAAACGAGGTGTTGAAATAACTGTTGAATATTTATTTAAATTTTGGCAAACACCATAAGGATGCAGAAACCCTTTGCTGATGCCCCTACATGTGCTGATTTCATCATGAACATTTTTGTGACCCTGCTGAGCAGGAAACTTGATGCTTTTGCAGGTCCCTTGGATGGACCAGAAGGAAGCCTGCAGCCAAGAAGCAGACTGGGACAAGAAGACCCTCAATCCAAGTCAAATTTTTTTTGGTTTACATGCTCTGCCCAGCATTAGGGTTCAGGATTTTTTAATGGAAAAGCAAGTGTCTATTTCCAAATCTAAGGATGAATTTTTCCCTGAGATGCATTGGCTTATAGATGCCAAAATGGAATGATCACACTACAGCAGGAGTGCTCTAATGTTCGACTCACTGTTCTACAACTACTGCATTCGAGGAACTTTTGAAAATGTTTTTCTTCATAAATTCACTTAATTCCCATAACAAACTCATGTAAATGGTGTGACTATGATCATCAGATCACAGGCTGATGTAGGAGAGGTTAAAGGGATTGCCCACAGCCATGTAAGTAAATACTTGCAGAGCTGAGCTACTTGCCAGGTATCCTGGTTGCAGACTGCCTTTTGACGTATCCCTTGAAACTAGGAAATTTGCTCACTGGGTGATGTTTCTAATTCTTCTTTTTTAAATTTTATTTTATTGGTACATTTTACGTATACAACATAATGACATTCATCATTGGAAATTTGAAACTTTAAATAATCTCTCCTTGTTCTTATTTTCCCCCTTCCCCTGCCCTCCCTTCAACCCCTCCATCCCTCCCTATTTACAAAGACTTTGTTTCCATTTTTAAAATTTTCTCATTTTAATTCCATCCCCTTCATTCATTTCCCCTACCCTTCCCACTTCCCCTTCCCCTTTGCCCCTTTTCTTCCTATTTCACATTATCTATTATACCTTTTAGTCCTTATTTACACTTTCAGTTTCTCACACTAGAGAAACTATTCGGTATTTACACATGTGTGTCCTATTTATTTCACTTAAGAGTAACTCCTCAATGTGCATCCATTTGGGTAAGTAGTACTCCATTTAAAAAAAAATATATTTTCTTTATCCAGTTTCCAGTTGATGGGCAATTCTGCTGCTTTCAAGTTTTAGCTATTATAAACTGTGCTGCTGTGAACATGGGTGCACATATATCACTGTGGTAGGATTCTTTTAATTCTTTTGGGAAGATACCCAGCAGGGGGATAGCTGGGTCGAATGGGACCTCTAAGCCTAATTCTTTGAGGTCTCTCAATAGTGATTTCCACAGTGGTTACACCAGTATGCACTCCCACCAACAGTGGAGAAGGGTTCCTTTCTCGCCACACATCTGCCAGCATTTGTTATTGGATGATTTCTTAATAGCAGCCATTCTTTCTGGGGTGAGGTGGAATCTCAGTGTTGTTTTCATTTGCATCTCTCGAATGACCAGTGATGTTGAACATTTTTTCATGTATTTATTTGCTATTTCTACTTCCTTGTCTGAGAAATGTCTGTTCATTTCAGATGCCCATTTTTGGATTGGGTCTTTAAATTTGGGAGGTCTGATCTTTT
Organism: Heterocephalus glaber; assembly: GCF_053883595.1. Lineage (NCBI taxonomy): Eukaryota > Metazoa > Chordata > Mammalia > Rodentia > Bathyergidae > Heterocephalus > Heterocephalus glaber. The sequence continues at coordinate 7,800,194 of NW_028258161.1, read as the reverse complement.
TAAGTTCTTTATAGATTTGAGATAGTAGACCTTTGTCTGAGGAAAAACAGGTGAAGATTTTTTTCCCACATTGTGGGTTATCTCTTCACATTGCTGCTGGTTTCTCTTTCTGTGCAGAAGCTTTTCAATAAGAAGAGATCTCACTTGGTGATTGTTTGTGCTAGTTCATGGGAAACTGAGGTTTTGTTCATGAAATCTTTTCCTACACCGATCTCTTCAAGAGTTCTACCTAAACTCTCTTGCAACTGGTTCAGCGCTCCTATTTTAATATTTAGATCTTTAATCCATTTCGATTTTAGTTTAGTGCATGGTGAGAGATATAGGTCTAGTTTTAATCTTTGGCAAATTGAAGCCCAAGTTTTCCAGCACCATTTATTGAAGAGGCTATCTTTCTTTCAGTGAGGGTATTTGACTCCTTTATCCAAGATGAGATGGCTGAGTGTGTCTGGAGTTGTTTCTGCATCTTCTAATCTCGTCCACTGGTCCTCACGTCTGTTTCTTTGCCAGTGCTATGCTGTTTTTATCGCAGTAGCTTTGTAGTATAGTTTCAAGTTGGGGGTTGTAATGCTCCCTGCCATGTCTCTGTTACCTAGAATTGCTTTTGTATTGTGGGTCTCTTCTTGTTCCAAATGAATTTTTGGATGGTTTTCTCAAGGTCTGTGAAGTGTGGTGCTGGGATTTCAATTGGGATTGCATTGAATATATTATCGCAGTTTTCGAAGTATGGCCATTTTCACTATGTTGATCCTTCCTACCCAGGAGCAAGGGATGTCTTTCCATTTTCTTATAGCATCTTCAATCTCTCTTTTCAGAGTGCTATAATTTTCAGAGAAGAGGTCTTTGATTTCTTTTGTTAGGTTGATTCCTAGGTATTTCAGTTTTTTGGATGCTATTGTGAAAGGAATTGTTTGCCTTATTTCTGTCTCAGTGAGTCTGTTATTCATGTAGAGGAGAGCTATTGATTTTTGTATGTTGACCTTGTATCCAGCTACTTGACTGAATTTGGTTATTAAGTCTAGAAGACTTTTGGTGGAGTTCTTGGGGTCTTCTATATAGAGTATCATGTCATCTGCAAATAATGACAATTTGACTTCTTCATTTCCTATCTTTATTCCTTTTATTTCTTTCTCTTGTCTAATTGCTGTGGCAAATGTTTCTAAAACTATATTGAACAAGAGTGGTGATCGTGGACATCCTTGTCTTGTTCCTGATTTGAGTGTGAAGGATTTCAGCTTTTGACCATTTAGTGTGATATTGGCTGTTGGATTTTTCCAGTTTCTGTTGCTATTGATCTCTAATTTCATTGCACTATGGTCTGATGATATACAGGGGATAACTTCAATTCCTTTGCACTTACTTAAACATGTTCTATGAGCAAGTATGTGGTCTATTTTGGAGAACAACCCATGTGCAGCTGAAAAGAATGTGTATTTTGATTTTTTTGGCTGGAATACTCTGTAAACATCTGTTAAATTCGTTTGTTCAAGATTTCAATTGAGTTCTAGTATTTCATTACTTATTTTTGGTCTGGGTGATCTATCTATTTGTGACAGTGGGGTGTTGAGGTCACCCACTACTATTGTATTAGTGCACAGATGACTTTTCATGTCCGTTAGTATTTGTTTTATATAGTTGGGTGCACTAGTGTTTGGTGCATAGATATTTATGATTGTCATCTCTTCCTCTTGGATTGTTCCCTTTACAAGGATGTAGTGTCCTTCTTCATCTCTCTTAATCAATGTTGGTTTGAAATCTACTGGATCTGTAATGAGGATAGCTACTGCTGCTTTTCTTCACGTTCCTGTCACATGGAGTATTGTTTTCCACCCTTTAACTTTCAGTCTATGAGTTTCTTTTTGAATTAAGTGTGCTTCTTGTATGCAACATATTGTTGGATCTTGCTTCTTGACCCATTCTGCCAGTCTATTTCTTTTGATTGGTGGATTGAGAACATTAATATTGATGGTTATAACTGATATGTATTTACTTATCATTGTCATAACTTTTTCTTTTTGTTGGATTCTCCCCTTTTGCATTCAGTTTCTTGTTTTGGACACTGGATTCATTCAGCTGTGCTTCCTGGGGTTGTGATCCTCATTGTTTTTTCCTAGGATATTGTCTCAAATTTTTTGGAGTGCTAATTTGGTATTCATGACGTTCCTAAGGTGCTCTTTTTCATGAAAATATCTTATTTCTCCATCAATTTTGAAAGATAGTTTTGCAGGGTACATCAATCTGGGTTGAAGGCTGTTTTCCTTTAGGGCTTGGAATGCATCACTCCAAGCTCTTCTTGCCTTGAGGGTTTGCGTTGAGAAGTCTGCTGTGATTCTGATGGGCTTTCCTTTGTATGTGATTTGTTTCTTTTCTCTAACTGCTTGTAGAATTTTGTTCTTCTGTTGGGTTTCTGGAATCTTAACAATTATATGCCTATGTGTAGATTTTTTTGATCAAGGCAAGTTGGAGTCCTATATGCTTCACTTATCTGTATGTCAAGTTCTTTTCCCCTCCTGGGGAAGTTTTCTGCCATCACTTCTGTAAACAGTTTTTTTATGTTGTTTGAACTCTCTCCTGTTTCTTCATTGACTCCAATCAGTCTTATGTTATTCTTCTTTGCATCATCTAGCAGCTGCTGGATTGATTTCTCATGTTCCCTTCCAGTTTTGAAACAATTTTTCTTTTCCTGGTCACTACTTGCAATCTTATCTTCTATATCTGAAATTCTGTCCTCACATTGGCTCATTCTGCTGTGTAGACTTTCAGTGGAGTTTTTCATGTCCTGGAAATCTATTTGCATCTGTTTTATGGATTCCATTTGTTTCCTCTGTTGTGATTCCATCATGTTCTTCAGCTCCTCTCTAGATTTATTAATTGTGTCTTGCATTATGAGCACAGTCTCTGCTGTTATCTGAGAAATTATTTCTGATTTCATTTTTTCCAGATCCTCTTTTGTTGCCAATTCAGGGAGTCCAGGTGGTTGAGTATCAAAGTGTTCCATCTCATTTCCCTTTGGGGTTGCTGTAGGTGATCTGGAAGTCTGGTTTTGAGACTTGTTCACGCGTCTTCTCATTTTGATGGTAGGTGGGGTAGGGGTGCTGCTGACACTCACAGAGCTCACATCCTCTACTCTGGGAGTGATGCTACAGCGGCCTGGAAGCACCTTCCTCTGTGTTGGGTGTGTTTCTACCAATGTTTCTAATTCTTATTATAATAGTCACTTAGCAAAGATACCTAGTTATCAAAACTACCTCTTATCTTTCAATATTTCTTTTCCATGTTCCCATGTTTTGTTTCAGCCTTGCCATGTTGAAGACCCTAGTCAGCTTTGCCATGTAGCCACCTTTGGTTATCAGTTATTTCTCAGTTATCATTTTTCTCAGTTATCATTTTTCTCAGTTATCTCCTAAACAGCTTCAAAGTACATGATTTACCACACAATTAAAAGAAGATTCTCTGCTTTGACACCTATTTGCAAACTTACCTCAATTTGCCTGAATAAAATGGTTTCAACTACTAGCTTTTTAAATTCAACATTGATATCTTTATTTTCTGAACTATGTTCCCAGTTTATTTTTATATTAAAAGATATCTGTTAGATTAAAAAAAGTAAGAGAAACTCTGCATTTATACATAAATATTTTTATATTTTACTTTACTGTTTTATATGTTTCATGTTTTAACTTAGGGATAAAAGCATGGTAATGAATCAATTTATTAACAGTGCTATCTATGAAGGTATATGCCAGTACAGCAACAATTTTTTTGTAATAATTATATGCACTTGCTGAAAAAAGTTTAAGATTTCCATCTTGATTGACTCTTTTGCAAAAAACACAAAGATAAGAAATTCATAAGCCAAAGATTAGTTTGACCTATTGTAACCCATTCATTTATTTTTAATATCTTTTTGCTGGAACATTTTGAGACATGTCACTCTTCTCTTTGACATCATGTCAGAAGGTCCACAGACCTACCACTGGTCCAGGTGACATGCATAGGCCAGGGATTACAGAGAAAGATCATGGACATCAACACCCACTACAAATTGGTACATGAACCTGTCAGCAAATTGTACTTTATCTCTTGTTGTGCATGAGTCGGTGGAGATGCCAGTGCCAATTCCAGCAGATGTGTTGTTTTCTGTTTTCATAACACAAAGTGAATGTGAATGACCATTTTCACCAATGGATCTGCTTTGCATGCTAGTCTGGATTTTACTCTAAGCATGAACTGATGCTGCTCATATAATTACTATGGACAAAGCAGGCCAACTTGGTAAGAATGACATGAAATGATTATTTTAAAAAATTCTTTTAAATTAATGTAAAAAAGCAATCATGTAGACACTAAACCTATTTCTTGTTATATTTATGATTATTTTTAAAATTTAAAATATTCAATAGAGAGGGCTCAAAAGACTGAGAAATGGATAAATGTCTATTTTAAAGGCCATAAAAGTATAGTGTTGCTTCAAGGAACTTACAGTAGAGGTTGAGACATAAACAAGCTTTATATGAAAAGAGTAAAGTAAATGGAGTAATATAAACAAATAAACATTCATGACCACTGTATTCTGTAAGCCATCTGGTAAAACTTCTTGGGGAAGTGCTGAGACAGGTCTCAAAAAATATAGGATTTCAATAAAACCAAAGTAGTAAAGTGACTCTGAGTAAATAAATTTCTGTGTGAGAAGGTAACATTGTAACATAGAAAAGTGTAATACTACTTTTGTAAGAATAAAACTCCTGATATTTAAGAAGTCTTTAAAAAATTAGTATCAGTGAAGAGGCTGGATTGGAGGAAGACAAAGAGATATTTGGGAGATAGGTCAGAAAGTCAAGTAAGGAATCTGAATGAGAAGAACAACTTGGTAAGATAGAATGTTGAATCCAAACATACCTCATAAAAATATCAATAGAACATCATATATTGAATGACTATCATGGTTCAAAGAGGAATTAGTCAATAGGACTGTGTAGGGAAAGAAGGTGTTGAAAATTTTCTTGTTAAAGTAAACATCCAATTTGCCTGCTCTTTCTAATTCTCCCTGAAAATGTAAGCTCTCAGAAGCCAAGACATGGATTTTGTATTTTATCGGTAACTTTTTCAAGGAAAGCACATGTTCAGTCAAGAGTTAATGTTGCTTGAAATATTGGGAAGAAACTTAAAAAACTTGAGATAAAAATGTAGCTAATTTGTTTATCATAATTATAAAAGGGATCGTTAAAGACATGAAAGTAGATCTTCAAGAAGAGAGTGTATCTAGGGAGGAGAGAAGAGGATTAGGGTCATATCTTCAAGGGAACAGGATGCAGAGAAAACAGTTATTGAAATAGAAGGCTTGGTCCTAGAGGTAAAAGAGAAACAGACAAGAAAATAATTTTGTTACCAGGAGATTGAAAGGGCAGGTTCTCAAAGATCAAATGCAATAAAAAGATATCTGACATTAAAGAACGACAGAAGAATATTAATTCTGGCTAAAGCCAAGTGAGAGCAAATCACAGTTTTGAGAAATTAGGCCATAGAGAGATCAAGAGTTGCCCGTGGATAGTACAGCTGGGTATTAGACTGCCTTAACTCAACAGCACTGCCTCTCAATTGTTCCTGCACTTAGAATCTTCTCCTGTAAGTCAAGTAAATATGACTCATTGCAGAGCTTGTATAAAATATGTCAGCTGTTCAGGAGCTTTTGGTGTTTTGATGTCATAACCAGAATGAAGATTAAAAAAATTAGTGATTTAACCAAGATTCTTCAAGGATTTGTAGTGTCAAAACACTTTTCTTTCACCACTGGAAAAGTAAACATACTGCTAGGTTTAGGTGTACTCTCACTTTCTCTATCCCTGCTTTTAGTTTCATACCACTCAAAAATAACTTGATATTACATAGAATCATTTAAGCATTTTTAAAATTATAATTAGTTATGCAATATTTAGGCAACATAATAGCAGTGATAGTACTAGAAGGAGTGATAGTAGTGGCATTAGTTAGGTAGCAAAGGGTTAGGTAATTGGTGGTGTAGGTAATGTCAGCATTACTAATAGTCTATTGTAGTTTGCAGCATTCATTATGTCAACTCACACATTGCCTGACACACTATGTTAGAATTTTCTAACATAGTGTAACTGCCTTTGTATGGTTTTATTACATTGCATTTTCTTTTAAATAGGAACACTGGCTGAATTATGTTTCTGGCTTTGACTACATAATGTTGATACATATCTTTTACTTCTTGACTGGCAGTGGAAGCTGGAATAGGTTGATGAGTGCAAATATCAAAGGTCTTTTTCCTAATAAAAAGTATTTCTTTCTTAGGTCAAGCTTTATTTTGATTAACAAGGTTTTCCTTGATGATTTCAGAATCTCACTGGATTAACTTGCCTTTACCCAAACTTTAATATCATATGAGTTTGATAGCTTCTTTGAATCTAAACTTGGATTAACCAGGAAAGGAAGAAATAGGAAAAGAGGAAAAAAAAGGACAAAAAAGAAACCCAGAGTCAAATGGTAAACAAAGGCCTGACCTCTTCCTGTTAATCTCGGCAATTTGTAGAAACGTTTTTCAATAGGTTTAGATCCATGACCCTTTTGGTATCTATAGCATTTTCAATCACATAGTATTTTGTGTAAATTTACATTGGTTGCTAGGGAAAATGGGGGAGATTGGTCTACTCCTCCTCAACTAAATTCTCACCACCCAAGTGGATTTAGTATAATTTGACATTTTATACTCTGTTTCATGCAAATAATTGTTGAAAACAAATTCATAAATATCTAAATTTGGGGAAACACTTTTATTATAAGAAACTAAAAGAAAGAAAGGGAGTAAAGAGAACTGTAACCTGGCAGGATGAAGGCGATAATGGCAGACCAGGGGAAACATCTGGACAGTCCGTGGTGGAGGATCAGAGGCTCACTCTTTCTGAGATCTGGGCTGCATTCTTGCCACTGAGGTTTACAACCTGAAGCAATGTGAGCTCCACATCTGCTTATGTATTCCCACAGGGTGTGTGCAGCCAAGAAGAGAGCCAGAGGCTGCGATTGCCTTGGAAACTGAAGAGGCAGTTCCTACAAACACTCAGGTTTCCTCCATGCCCATGGGAGCTGCTCTGGGAGAAAGTCCCACTGGGCAATCTCCGGGTGCATCCCAGGCTTTCACTTACTGTTAGACCCCAAGGGCTAATCGGATTACATGTAGAGGTGTCATCCAGTGAAAGATGAAAGAAAAAAAGGGCAGGACTCCTCTAGAGTTTCCTTCCTGTTAATGTGTTTGTGGTTATTTTTAAAACTTTTAGAAGAATCACAACTAAATTTATTTTCTAGAAAGTTATTCTGAAAAAGTAATATCGCATGTGAGAATAAAGTTCGTATGGTGTGAAATGCTAGTTTCTGAGACTTTTTATGATTTCCATATTATACCTATTTGAATTTTTAAACATATATTAAGAAAAATACTTCACAAGCCGATCAATAATAGGACAGAACTTTTCTTAATTCAAGATAGACCTCCGTGTGAGATTGTTGGTTCACGGTTAAATTTCCTGGTCTCTTTGCTGCATTGTGCAGTAGTCAGTGGACAACAGTCACCTAAAGCTATGAGAATGCAGTTTCCCATCCTTCCTGTTGTCCATTGTTCTTTCTGGCTGTCAAGGTGTGAACAGTTACGGACTTACGTGTAAGTTGCTTTGTGAGACCTTGTTTTGCCTCTCTGGCCTTGCCTCATGTAGGAAACCTCATTCCTGTGGAACCCACAGAGATTGGCTAGCTGAGTTGCTCTACTCTGCACTCATGTTAGAAACCTTAATTCTACATTCCTATGGCTTGGAAAAGGATCAGCTGCTCTAGGAGTTATGCCGGAGAGAAACTTTTCAGGTTACAGAGTTGTGTGAACACTCACTGGTGTTGTTGATTAAGTCTTGGAAAGATCATTAAGCTCATTAGAATATTTTTCTCAAACAGTTAAATTGAATCTTAATCTAAGTTTGGCCACAATTCTGAATAACAGATGTGAAATCTGAGAATGAGTTACTCTACCTCAAATAACAATCTTGTTTAAGCTTTTTTTATCGCTTTTTACATAAACTATTATAATCGTGCACCTTTACTTGATGAGATACTCTTAATTTATACTGTATTAACAAATTCACCACAAGATCTCAGCATTTTACCAACTGAAATTCTTACTCATTTTGTTTTAGTCCATGTTATGCTTTGACCACCAAACACCACACTTCAGGTAATTTGTAATGAACAAAAACAAATGCATTGGCTCATGTATCTGGAGGCTGGGGAGGCATCTGTTAAGGGACCTCCTCCTCCTCCTTCTTCTTCCTCCTCCTCTTTTCCTTCTTCTTTTTTGGAACTAGAGATTCAACCCAGAGACTTTCACACTGAGCTACATCTCCAGCCTCCTTTGTAAAAAACAAATTTTGAGTCGGAGTCTCACTAAGTTGCTGAATTGCCCAGGTGGGGTTCTGACTTGTGATCTTCCTGCCTCAGCCTACCAGAGTGCTGGGATCACAGAGGTGTGCCGTACCAGCTGGTGAGGGCCTTGTCACCTCCCTTGGTGGAAGGTGAAAGGTCAAAAGCGAGTGACAGAAACAGATAAAGGGGGTTGAATTCATCCTTTTATAAGGAACTCACTTTCTGTGATACCTCATTAATCCACTAGTGAATACAGAGCTCTCTTGGCCTAATTACATCTCTGCAGGTCCCCCTCTTAATCCCACTGCACTGAATCATAAGTCTCCAGCACATGCTCTGTGGAGGACCCTTTCAAACAAGGTACCCACCAAATCTTATACATTTGCTCGATGGAATAGTCTAACCTATACTGTATTACAAAATTAACTCCAAATCCCAGTGGCTTAATAAACAAAGTTTCCTGTCCATTCTCCCAGAGTGTGCCTCTGGAGATTCTTTCTTCTAAGCAGTGACTCAAGGATTGGCTCTGTTTCCACACTGCGACCCAAGAACATCAATACAATCACTTGGCAGGGAGTGCGAGACCAGAACAAACTTTAGTCTGAAAATAACACACATCCCATTGGCCAGAGCAAATCACGAGGTTTTAAATATCTGTGAAAGAGGCTGGGAAAGAAAACCTTTCTGTCCAACTACAGCAATATAATGCTCTCTAGAAGATCAGCAAAATATTCAGGGGAATCCTTGCAAAGGAAATCCAGTAACACATGAAAAAAATACATCCTTCCAAGTGGGATTTATCCAGGGAATAAAAGACTAGCTCAACATTCAAAGCATAATGTACCAACTCCCCATGATGAATGTGTTTATTATGTATTGCAAACATCTATTAATAAAAAATTTAAAAGCAACACAAAAACATAATGTAATTCTCCTTAGCAACATCATGAAGAACAATAAAGCATATTAATTTCTCCTAGACGCAGGAACAATACTTGCAAAACTTTAACATCTAGGTATGATAAAAACTTTGAATAAAGTAGGAATATAAGGATAATTCTTCACTTGGAGAAAGGAAATCTATAAAGAGTAATAACACTGTAGTCAGCATCACAATTAATGGTAAAAGATTGAATTATTTCCCCCTAAGACTGGGGAGAGGATAAAGCTATCTGCTCTTACTATTCCCTTTCATGTCATTTTGAAAGTGCTAGCTAGTGTAATGAGGAAAGAAAATAATAATAATAATAGTGATATATACAGAATAAGTGAAACTATTAGCAAATGACATAATGACCAAGGTGTGGGAACTAGTGTGTGCTCTTACAAGGCCGTAAAAATGAAGTCAATATACAAATTTCAATCATATTTGTATTTACCAGCAATGAACAATGGACAATTGAAATTTTAAAGAATCAAAATTAATGCAGTTCACAGGTATAAATATTCAAGTATATACAAAATGCATTTTCTGCAATTTACAAAATACTAGAGGAAACCAACAAAAACCTAAAAATTATGCATAAATATACCCTATTCATTGTTGAAAAAACTCAGATTTGCTGAGATTCCAATTGCTTCTAAATTGATTTATATATGCAACATAATTCGAATAAAATTCCAGGCAGATTTATTATAAAAATCACCAAGTATTTTCTAAAATTTGTATTAAAAAGGCAAATAATTAAACCATTTCCAGATCAAAATTGAGAGAATTCATTCTACTAATTTGCTGATTTATCATAAAGCTGTATCATAATAGACACAAGATGGAATTGGCATAAGAAGAGACAAACAGATAAATACACATGCCTGTAATCCCAGCACTCTGCAAGGTTGAGGGAGGAGAATCAAAGTTGGAAACCAGCTTGGGCAAATCAACTTAGCGATACTGTTTTAAAATAAAAGTAAAAAATGAAAAGAACAGCACAGAACAGCTACCAGAAAATTCTAGCTCCTAGGGCCAAATGACGCATACAAACTGATTTTGTAAATAAAATTTTATTGCAACAGAGCATATTAAAACATTTATATATTATCTATGGCAGCTTTCACAGGCTAAAATGATAGATTTGAGTAGGTGTAACAGTTTTTATGGCCCACAAATGATAAAATATTTACTTTCTGGCCCTTTTACTAAAAAGCTTCCTACCTTGGAATAGAGTGTCCGGAGACTGACACATCTGTAATCAATTGGTTTTTGACAAAGGTAAAAGACTATGAAATGGAGAAAGGATAATCTTGTAACAAATAGTGTTAAAGCAATGGAATGTTCTTATGCAAAACAAAGAAACTTTGATTTGTACATTCTACTAGTTTTTTAAAGAAAAATTCAAAATGATTCATGGCCCTGAATGGAAGACCTAAAATTATGCAACTCAATGGTTAACCTGAAAAATAAAATGATAATTCCAAATAGCAGCAAGGAATTGGAGTTATACATTCCTGATGGAAATGTGAAATAATGCAGAAATTTGGGAAAAGAGTTTGTCACTTTTCATAAAGCTACACATATGTATATATATATATTTATATCTATGTATAAACACATAAATGTACATGTATGTATGCACATATACATCCTGCACTATAATCTGTTTTGTGTACCAACACAAAAGAGTATGGTTTGTGTATAGTCTGAATGTGGGTAATTTATAAATACTAGAACTTTATTTTCTCCCAGTGCTGCAAGCTGGAAAGCCCAAGATCAGGTTGCCAGCAGGTTCACTGTCTACCAAGGGTTTGGTCTCTTCCTTGAAGAATTGCCTTGTCCTTGCATGGAGAAAGTCAGGACAGCAAAGGGGTGAAACTTCTTTGTCAAGTTTTTCATAAGGGAACTTAGTTCTATTCACAATGGAGACAGTTTCATGGTCCAATCACCTGTTGAAAGTGCCACCTCTTAGTACTCTCAGATCCTGAATTTTGAAGGGAGCACATTCAAACTATGACACCTAGAAATCTTACTTCTTATTCCTTTTTTCTCTTTTCTTTTTATTTCCTTTCCATAAATTTCCTTTCTTTTTCCTTCCTTCTTTCCTCCCCCCCCCCCGTCTTCCTTTCTTTCTTATCTCGTTCTTTCTCGTTTCTGGTACTGGGGATTTTTGCACTAAGCCAAATCCCTGGCTCTTTTTATTTTTAAGTTACCCAGGCTGGGCTCAAACTTTTGGTCCTTCTGCCTCTGCTTCCCAGAGAGCTGGTATATAGGCATCTGCCAACACACACTGCTCCTTTTTCCTAAGTAAAATATAAATTCATATTAATACAAAAACATTAAGAAAATGTTTATATTGACATTATTTATAATTGCTCAAACTTAAAACCATCCAGTCATCTTTCAACCAGTCCGTGGATAAACTGTGGCATACCCATACGATAAGATACTATTCTACAATGAGAGGAATAAATGATTAGCAAGCCACAGCATGATGAACCTCAAAAGCTTTAAGTAAAAAATCAAACTCAAAAAATACGTGATATCAAATTGCATTTTGAAAAAATACAAAACCATAAAGTTAGAGAAAAGATGAAATGGTTACAAGGGGTGGGGGAAAGTTTGACTTCAGTGAAGCAAAAGGGATAGTTTTGATGACAGAACTGTTCTGTATTTTCATTTTGGTGCTGCTTGTGTGAGTGTACACATTTGTTAAAATTCATGCTGTATTACTATGTCTCAAGGAGGAAGAAGTTTTCTTTGTTTAAATTTTAATGTAACAATTTATAAAATATTATCTTCAATTTATATTGATGGTAAATTACCTAGGATAGTAATTGTCTTAGCTACTTTTCTCATTGCTGAGACAAAATACTCAACCCCCAAAATTAAAGGAGGAAAGGTTTATTTCAGCTCACAGTGTGTAGAAGTTTCAGTCCATAGTCAGCTGGTCTCAAGGCAGGCTGGTGTGGCAGAGGGGCATAGCTGGGGAGAAACAGTCCATGGTGTGGCAGGCAGGAAGCAGAAAGCCTGCCTTTTTCCGTCCCTTCATACTATATTCCAGCCAGGATACAAGCATATTGATTGTATTCACACCCAGTATAGGACTTCCATTATCCACACCCAGAACTATGCTAAACCAATTCAGTTACCACACACTCTTAATCCCAGTATCACACACCCATAATCCAGCCACCTCCCAAAGGCCCGACCTGTGAGCCTTTGAGGGTTTAGGGGCACATCTAGATATAAGCCATAACATTAACAGACAATCACTTAATCATGGAGCCAGATATCTTGGGTACAAAACCACTCTCTCTTTCTGAGTAGAGTGAACTTGGACAAATTAACTAATTGTGCCCAAATTTTCTTGCCACTAATTAGGAATAATAATTAAACTCATGTCATATGGCCTATAAACCATGACATGTGGAAAGCCAGTACCTCAGGGAGTAAAAGAATCTACCAACAGTCAAGGAATCCAGGAAGGTTAAGAGTTTATTGATACATGCAAGAGAGCAGTGGGCAATTTCCAAAAGAGGACTGAACCACCAGGAAGAAAACAGGGAACTTTATATTTGATTTCAACATGAGGAGGGATCATCTTCTTAGGAATCCTTCCAGCAGGTGTTAATGATGCTGCTGTCCCCCATCCCAGATCCAGAGGTAGGCAGATGTTGTATGCAGACTAACATTATGTCTTCGTCTGACAGAGTCCAGTACCTCTGGTGTTGCCAGAAACAATCCTTGCAGTTTAAATTGACAAACAAATGTGTAAAGATTAACTGGAGTTAGTGGCCAAGGCAGTCAGGATAAAGTGTATATATATACATGGCCCTTTTTAAAAGAAAATTTTTAAACTGGTTTTTACTAAATTGCTAAGTTGCTTAGGTGGGACTTGAACTGGCAAGCCTCCTCCTCAGCATTGCAGAACGTTGGGATTTTAGGCATGTCAGACTGATATTCATGTTGTTTGTTTTGTTATTGGGGATTGAACTCAGCACTTCACACATGCTAAGCATGTACTTTATCACCAAATCACTCCATATCCATGTTCTTGAATTCCTATTCCCATTCTTTAAGATAGATGTTATCCTCTTGTTCTCATTTAATTAATGAAACTGAGTTTCATATATATATATATATATATATGAATGGGTAAGTGGAGGCCAAAGGAAAACTGGCTCAGCTTAGAAGTCACAGCGTGAGGTAAGCAGTTAAATGAGATAATGATTGAAAACTACAGGAGGCAACATCTGACAAGAAAAACACACTCAGTCCATGTTTGTAACTTGTGTTAACAGCAGAATGCAGGCTTTGTGTTACACAGACTTTTAGCTACTGTGATTGTCTCTGGTCTGATTTCACCTCATATTTATTTCAAATGTCTACCATTTGTCAAGTACTGCGGAATTCAAATACATACTTCTTGCTCTTGCAAAGTTTATGATCTTGTTGAAAAGATGCATTCAGGATGCAAAAATATTTAATTAAACAAAACCTCATCTACTCTGCAACATATGCTGGAATTGCTGTTACAGGAAGAAATTTCACCATGTTTTTGGTTGGAGAGAGCAAAGGGCTGCTGTCTCTGATGGTACAAACTAGTTGTCAAGATAAGCATGAACAGAGAATCACAAAGCACTTGCATGTAAAAAAGGAAAAGCATCATAGCAGAGCAAAATTTAAATGCTGCAGTATTTAGAGAGTATAGCCAGAGATAAGGAAAAAGGCATTACTAATTGTGTACTGTGTATATGTATATGTGTGTATATGTATATGTATATGTATATGTATATATGTATATTGTGTATATGTGTCAAAATGTTATATGTACATTGAGTTGAAAAGGAGGAAAGAAAAAATTGAGGCAAAGCTTAAATTGCTGGAGAAATTCTTCTAGATCAATAGGATCTTAAATGGATCTAAAAGAGATAGAAATATTGTGGATATCTTGGAAAAAAAGGAAGAAAAATTGTGAACGATTTACCAAAGGGTATTTATGAATCTTAAAGAATACAAGAAAATATAGTAGGTTGTTATGTCTGCGGTATCACGTGGGTAGAAACTATTTTACCCCAGTGCTTTGTTTCCATTGTTTTGAAAACAGAAAGGCTCAAAAGAAATTTGAGAAGACATTCTGCCCCTCCTCCCTCCACCAACATTCCAGAAGCATCTGTCTCAAAGCAGTGCCAGGGCCCCTGTGTTGATTACCACCCTGTCTTGTCCAACAATTTCCCACATATTTTCTTGCAAGGCCAGTATTTCTTCCCACTGATTCACGCAGCTCCCTCTGGTTCCCCCTGTTGAGGCCAGACTCGAATGGCTTCGCACTGTCTAGTATTGTGGTCACCTCCCACACTGTCTCGGAGTAGCCTTGTCCAGTGGGCAGAAAAAAGACTGGAATCTGGACCATTCTAAATAACGTCTCTAGCCCATGGCACAGAGAATTCAGATACTAAAAACCCTTGGCTGTGTGTGCTCCAGGGATTGGGGGAGAAGACCCTGTGTTAGGATCTTCTGGGCAGATTAAGACATCATGCATGGATATTTATGCAGGAACAATGTTAATTGTCTACAGAGAGTAAAAATAGAATTTGGCTTATTTGAGCTCAAAAATGTGTCCGTAATTAGGAAAACATTTATTCTTTCCAAGAACAGGTTGTTGTTATTGTTCCTATGATGATGATTTCATTTTTTAGTTTCACTCCAACCCCCTACTAAGCCTGGTAAAGAATGTAAAACTTGAGTGAATCACTTCACCCCTCTGGGCCTCTTGAACACAGTGGAAGAACTGAATTGTACTGTGGTTACGCTTCTCAGCTCCAGATCTTCTTGGTCTGAAGGTCCTAGGCTGACCTGGGAATTTACCAGGAGAATATGTGCAAAGGGCCTGCTCAAGGTGGGCGCTAAGCAAATGTTAGGTCTTTTTCCCCTGGGAGCCCCTCAAATTCCTGGCTAGTCTGTGAGCAGTTAATTAGAAGTGGTAGGAAAACATTAACAAGGTGCATAATTAACTCCAAGATAACTGAGATAATTGTTACAACAGAACCTGCCCCCAACATCAACTTGATCTGGAAAGAGAGGAAATGAGAAATGAACATGAACCAGAGAAGCAGGCTCTCAAGCCCCTGAGGACGAAGGAACGGATTCCCGTCTCTTTGCACACCCCTGTCATCTGAGCCCTGGGAGGACTGCTGTGTCCAAGCTGGTCCCCCCTGCTGGGAAACCTCAAGTCAGGCCCCTAGGATTACACAAAAGCACCAGATGTTGCAATCTTGGCTTGTTAGTCTGCACATAATTAGATACACATACTTCTACTTTGAACACTGCGGATGCATTTTCAACTACATGGCCCAACAACCACATTGTGTTTATAGAGAAATGAAAACTCAAAGTTTCCACAGTTTCTAGCACTCTGCTACTACGGATTAACTTCTTCCAAGGTGCAGCTCATGCACATGCAAACACAATAACCATGACTGCTGTCTGTTCTACCTGGAGGTGAGTAAAGACCTGGGAACAAAGCTATGCATTGTGCAGAGCAGCTGAATGGTCAGTTTGAAGTTTCAAGGGAGATCACCTTTACTCTGACTCCTGAGAAAAAGCAACAACATAGGATTTAGTCTTATGTGGAGACAAAAGTAAATCCTGCTCTAAAAGATCTCCTCTCTTTTCTGAAGGCAAAAAACCCTCCACAAAAATTCATGTTACTTTTGTAAATACAAGCATGAAATTCAAAGTAATTCAACTCCAAAGAGAAAAGAATTAAATATTTAGATCTTCCACGTTGTTAATTTAACCTAAATACTGTTGTAATCTAACAGCATTGTGAACAGAGATTAATGTCAGAAGATTGGACACACCAGGAAAACTGTCCATAAAATAGGGCTTTGAGCTCTGCAAAGTTGGATGGTTTTCCCAAGTAAACAACGGGAAAAATTGTGGAAAGATTAAATTGGACTGAATAGAAATTACACCTTAGAATAATAAAATATTTTCATAAACCAATATGAATGCTCATCTCCAAACTTCTAGACCATCGCTACATTTGCTCGTACTGTGAGTGTGTGTGTGTGTTAAGGCTTTTGGGTACAAAAAAGGGATTACTTTACATATATATGTCTCAGTTCACGAACTTAATTCTTTCCATGATTCCATGATTCTGTTCACAAACTGAACTGGATGAGAACCATATCAAATTTTCTCATAAGGTCAATATTGAACTTAAGCTTGAATTTGATTCCTAATATTTTAAAGTCAAGTTCTCTTCAGAATCGCTCATGGAAATAAACCTGTTCTCTCGCCAAGAGAGAGGCCCTAAATGGAAGCAGGGAAGTAGGTGGGGAGAGATAAACCTGCAAAAACCTTGGGCCCCTGCACCCACCCACATTTGGATCATGAATTCTGTGCTTCCATTGTAAATTTGGAAGCCACATTGAGTAGTGCAGGGCATTTGTTTATTTTGACTTGACATGTGTGGTTGTCTCCTGGTCCCATCCCCTCTGAAGCAGGCAGGAACCAGCAACGTGCTGGGGAGGGGACTGCCTGGCTTAGAGCCCTGTGGGAGCGTCGCCTGGTGCAGGACCCTTGCCAGCAGAGGCCTTCCAGCACTTGAGGGTTTTAATACGAGTGGCAAACTCCATCTACTAGCTGCAGTTCTAACCCAAAATCACGATGATTCTTCAATTCTTACGGGAGTAAACATTCACTGCTTTCTATGCATTGACCCCATGCTTTTGACTCTCCTTTCCCCCGTCTAAAAACATGGTACTCATACCAGTGTTTTCTCACCAGTATTGTGTTGCCCTGGTGCAGCCAAATTTTATGGTTGCAGAAAAGCAGTAGCAAACCAGGCCAAAAAACACTCTGACTTTGATTTAATATGAAACTGAACATTGCATTTCCAGCTATTTCCATCATTATAATCATGATTTGGCTTTGTTCTATTTTCATGAAGACTGCAGAATACTTTTTTTCTTTACGTAAAAGCAGTAGTGTTTAATAATAAACAAAATCAGTTCAGATTCGAACAGATTTGTCAGTCTTGTATCTTCCCATGGCACTCTACTGCTGTTGCTAATAAGCCAATGCTGCATTATTTTACCCACTGAATTTGCTGTAGTATTTAATACATTCGCACAACTAAGATTTTTCTCTTCTTCAGATTTTCCTCATCTCTACAGAAGTCAAACTATATTTTTCTCCATGAATATTTTAGGTGATTTCAATTATATATAATACATTAATGTGTATTATAAACACAATATAAAAATCATGTAACAAATTATATATTAAGGACACAATTGCTGCTAAATAGATTTACTTTGCATGGATATTTCAAGATAAATAATTGCCAGATACCCTTTGTTTCATCTCCAACTCATTCAAATGAACTACAATACAAATAATAAAAAATAAAAAAATAAAAATAAAAAATAAATAAAATGAACTACATACGAAACATTGCTAGCTTAGAAAATATATCTGTTTACATGTAATCACCCTATGAGAAAATACTTGTTCAGGTGTTAGATAGTAACTTTGATCTTATCAAAAAATTGTGCAATGGAAATTTAAATAGTGCTATCAAAAAGCACTCTCTTAGATGAAGTTAATATTTTGCCTATTTTTTCTGTGGCTTGCTTATTCCCCCCCACTGCCAATGTCTAGTTCTATTAATTTTTCTATGTATGTACCCAAAAAGGAATTGTGGAACTCCAGTCCCCTCTACACTGTCTTTTGTTTCCTGGCCATGAGCAGAATGGTTTTATTCCCCTGTACTCTCCTTCCATGACAAGCTGCCTCACCACAGGCCCAAGCAATGGCACCAACCAATCGCGGCCTGAAACACCTGCAATTGTGAGCCCAAACCAACATTTTCCCTTTATAAACTGATTGTCTGGGGTATTTTGTTGTAGGGATAGCAAGATGACTAATCTTCTACGAAATGCCTCAAGGACATAAAGTGAAATACAAAGAGAGACTTCAAAAGAGCTATCCATGGTATCCCACCACCCACCTCACACACAGCCGGAGACTTGTGATATGACTTACTGTGTCCGCAGGGCAGTTGGATGTCATGCAATAGAATCTATTTGGGAGATAAAACATTGGTCAATCAGAAAATCTTTCATGATCACCTGAATCTGGGAACCAAAATTGTGCAAATTTCATTAGTTGTTAAAAACGAACTTCGTGAATCTAAATATGTAATGATACAATTGCTAAAGGGAAATTCTAAACTCATTGATAGCACTGACCCACACACCTACTGTTCTCACTGTATTATTGGATTAGTAGACTACTATTCTTTAATTTAGCCAAAACATATTACTCAGAACTATTTTTCTAGGAAGTATCCAGCTGAGATCTAAATTAAATTATGTGAATTCCAAAAATTTGATACGAAAGATTTTCTCTAGAAAAAAAGATATGAGAACAAGAACTATGATTGATTATTAGTGAAGATGACATGCAGAACCCCTGATATGAGAGCTTTACAGTGATGGAAATTGTTGTCTTGGGAGATAATTGAGTACTGAACAGAGGATGGAGTCTGGTCTCTGAAATGATCAATAAGAGTTCTCAAGACCCTCTGGTTTTGAAACTTCAGAGTTCAGTTAATGGCAAGGTAGGTGGTTACATCAAATGACCTGTAAGATCGCTGCAATCTCAATAGTTCAATAAATACCTAGAATGGCATTTCACAAACTATATTCCCGTGATCAAATAAGTATCAAAACAGCCCATGTATTCTTCCGCGGTTGGAGAATATTTATTGGAAAATGTAGGGCTCTAGGATGTTCTACAGTAAAGAAACCTGCCCAACTCTAACATGTCTAACCCTGCATTTCTAACACACTTTACTTTTCACAAAACATGTGATTATCACGCCATTGTCTGCCAGCGTCTTGACATACCCAGTAGGAAAATGTGGACTGGCAGATTTTTCTTCTTAAATTTATCTTACTTGTTTTTGTATCTTCCTTAGATAAACTTAACTTGTTACTGTTTTTGAACAATTCCAAATTCTTTAGACTTCATGGTTTTTTCCTTCTAAACTATTCTTCCATTCCCTAAAGGTGATTTTCAATTTGTCCCAAGCGCATAAAACTTTTCCCCTCCCCCATTTTAAAGAAGTTTTCTCCTACTTTAGAATGGCATCGACTCAATAGTATTTTTTAAAGCCTCAGCCCACATCCCAATTAATTTTTGAAGCCTTTCCCATAATCTAATAAGTTTAGGCTGCATTGGCACAGTGTGCAATCTGTATTATATATTTTAATATGTAAATTACATTTCTTGAGAGTTTCTCTTTCCTTCTTCCCTTCTATTATTTCTTCCTTATTTTTTCCTTCTCTCTCCCTCCTTCCTTCTTTTCCTTCTTTTCTTCTTTTCTTCCTCCTTTCCTTTTTTGAATTATTTATGCTAATCTTATGTATCAAATTAATGTTATACTTCTTGCAAAGTCATTCTGTGTGTATGTGTATTCCCTAGTCTATCAGGATTCTGGCTTATATAAAATACATTTTCTCTTATTATAAGATTTTAATTATGTATATGAATTGTATAAAGAAAACCATTGCTTCAATAAAAAGATAAATCAACAAGTCTTTTTTTTATTTTGGTACCGGGAATTGAACTCGGGTCCTTGCACTTGAAAGACAGGTGGCAGAACCACTGAGCTAAATCTCCGGAGCCCAAACCAAAAGTCTTAGTATTAGAATATATTTTTTTTTGCTGTAGAATGCATGTTAAGTGCTATATTAATCATAGGAAATGCCAGGTATGTCATGGGAACTCCATAAATATTTGTGAATAAATGAAACAGTAGTCCATGACCAAATTAATCTGTTGGATTTTATTTTATCATCATTTTCTTCTTCATATTTTACTCACATTGAAGTTTAAGCATGAGCGTGTGTGTGTGTGTGTGTGTGTAAGGAGGGTAGTAAAGGAAATATTCATTTTCGTGAGACACAAAAAACTATTGAAATCTGAGTAGTCGTGGAACTACCAAGAATCTTAATGAAGTCCTTACTCTCATTAGATGCATGTGTTCTCTTTTAATATCATGCTTTTAATATCATGCTTTCTTTTATTTTGTTTTCTTTTCAACAAAAACAAAAATTGTGTTTGTGTGTTTATATTGATAAGATTGATAATCTTACTGGGCCTCATCCTAGTATTTCCAAAGCCATGCTAAAATTAAAGCTCTGTGTGTGTGTGTGTGTATGCTTTTTCGTGTGTATCCTTTTTAATCTCTGTTTTTATACACATAATTCAATTAAATATATTAGCATAATTGTCTTTTGGGACATATTTTCATAGATCTTTTTCTCAGTAAGGCATTTAGTTCTACTGGAGATGAAATATGAAAATTCTATATCTCCCCACCAGTTAGATGTCTGATACACTGAGCTCATGTTCTCTAAAAATTGAAGAATGAATTCTAGGGACAACAGAGGTTAAGAGTAGGAAGAATTTATTGAGGGAAAGCTAGCTTCGGTCTAAGAGGGACAGAAGGGATCCTGAGTAGGTAGCTGGGGACCTCACTTTACAGGGAAGATTATAGAGCTAAACCCATGTAGGTACAAAGTGGCTTACAGCTACAATTGACCAATAAGGTTACAAATATAGTCTCTTAGGTAATGATCCAAGGGCCAAGCAAGTCACATAGCAAGAGCACATGGAAAGAACAAAGGACTTCTCGGGTAGATGATGGAACTGGGGGTCTTGGTCACCCCCTGAGGCGACTGATGCCTATCTAGACTTCACTAGACCAGGTGTTGTCACTGATCTCATCCTTGAGGAAGTAAGTAGCCCTGGTCCTTTTGTCATTGTCCTGAGATTTGGCCCCCAGATGTTGAGTCTTGGGCCACAGTTGTAGGGTGTTCTCACCTTCTATCTTGACTCTCTTGAGGGCCCTGACTGCCTATTATACTTCTGTCAAACTTCCTGTCTATCATGCTATTTTTAAACTCTGCAGTAACTTTCTGAGATATTTTTAAAAGAAAGATTTCAATCATTCACTGAAGTGATTGTTTACACATAAATTTGTCACTTATTAATATTAATGATTTTAGTTTAATAAAACTTACCCAAGATTTAGGACTATACCAACAGCAAATGAGCCTGTCAAATATAAATCTGTAAGAAAAATTGAGCTACTAAAGCATAATGATGTCATCACCTGCCTACCATATGCCTTTTCCACAGTACATTTTCATACAAAATTATGTTTAACAGACCTAGAAAAAATATTGTCTATATTTTCCTAGCTAACTTGCTGACTATAATCATCAACAATATCTTAAATAATGTATTATTTTCATTGCCAAAAGTATGAGTAGTAGGCATGGTTGTGTGCATGCACCTGTGTTTGTGTGTGAGTGTGTGGAGACAGATAAATATGCATTGTGTCATTTGGGGCCATCATTTGAAATCTGTGTCTGTTGAAATAGAAGAGATATCACCACCATCGATACCACCACTATACATCTGTCAAAAGAGAAGCACTTATGAAAATATTTTTATTAGAACATGAATTTTTTAATCAGAAGAGCGGCTTCCATCAGGTTTTAAAGAAAGAGTTCAGTCTTCCACAGCACAATATTAAGGGTCCAATATTTCCCCAAAATCAAGAACAAAAAACCTGCATTGTTATGAAAAAGCCTATTTTTATGAACATAGTCCATTTTTTATAGTGGGCCCAATAAAATTGGGGATATCATCTAGAGAGAGAGAGATAAAGTTACAGTTGAAGACAGTAATGGGGCTTTTAAGATACTAATATTCTAACTGGTCACTAGAGATTCCTTTCCTGATTTCTCTCGATATTTCCACTAGAGTTTCTATGCATATCAAGACAAACTGATGTTGTGACATGGATGAAATGTTATCATATATGAAAGCAAACTCTCGCAACTGTGGGCAGCCGGGGAAAGTCCAGGTAGGGGCCTGTGTTTCCTGCTTCCTGCTGCTCAGGCGCCTTGCACTCTGGTGAGTGGAGGTCACGGTAGGTTTGTGAGTAAGTGCAGGGCACATGTTTAAATGAATTTTCCCATGTTCTCTCTCAGCATAGATAAACTTGTCAACCACTTATATGATACTGAAAATTGTACCAGCCCCAAAATATCACCCCTATCAGAATGCCACTCAGTCAGAAATTCTCCAGAAGTGAGTCACTCCTTCTCGACCCCGAGTTCCTGTTTAATGCCAGTGAGATTTACTTTTAGAGAAATAACATATTAACTCTTTGCACCTCTCAGCTGTTTTACAGCCAGCAGGACCTTCAGGGAAAGGCACAGATGACACGATGCACAATTCCAGACTGATGCAGACCAGTGTAAGCCCTGGTGTAAGTCTTGGGTGAAATCTTTATGGATAGTACATTTGAAAACGATGGCAGGGCACACTGGTCAATGTAACGTGCAGCAGCAATAAATACTTCACAGGAGGCCAAGATAAACAAGGTGCTCAAGTGGTAAAACTTGCAGAAACCTGTTGTGCAAACCCACTGTGATAAGGGCTATAATTTAGACACTACAGATAAGTGAAACCTCGTACACACCTTCAAAGGGGGATCATCTAGGATGATGAAAAAAGTACAATAAAAGAAAGCATAATAAAAACACAACAACAGATAAGAAGTATTGCAAATTTTTGTCTAAATTAACAAGTAATACTTCAGAAACACTGGTAGTGAAGTACAGAATTTCAAAGAATGGTGCAGATCTGCCCATGCATACTTGTCACCAAGGACTTTAGAAACATGAGACATTTGTAAAGGATAGGTCAGACTTGATCAGGCTGAAACATAGGGAAGAAGAAAAGAGAGGTTGTGTCTAGTGGTGACAGCAGCAAGACCATGACCCAGGTATGGGACCGCTGGCAAAAGTACCGAAGAACTTATTTATAGTTCCCTCTGGATATGACACAGAAAACATGAGAAAGAATAAAAGATAAAGGAAAAAGGATATTTTAAGGGAGAATTTTGGAAATCATTGAATATTACACTCAGGAGCTTGCACTTCTTTATGGAAACACATAAAGCTTTTACTTTAATTATGCAGCAGAAAATGATATTACTAGTATCCAAGTGAAAAATTTTAATTAGACACCATGAAAGCCACACATGCGATTAGTGTCAAAGAGAGGCACAATGGCCCATCAGAATCAGGTACTGAACACTGACTCAGCCTGAAGTCAGGAACTCAAGCAGAAGCCAGTGGAGAGAGGACATCGAGGACATCTGGAGAGGACCTTTAGGAACTGGAAAGTTACCATCATGGGAGAGTGCAGAGGAAGAAAAGAGAATCAGGAAAACTGGACCTCCCATTCAACAACGCTATGACCTAGTCAGTTGTGGAATTGGAAGAAGGACAAAAGAGAACACAACAAATGATCTGTTTTCACTTGGGTTCCACATGATACTTACATATGTACAGGAACATTTTCTCCTTGGATATCCAGTGAGAGCTTACCAAGCAGTGGAACCCATGGCTTTTGGGTTCAGAAGAAGGTCAAACACAAAAATAATTGCCATGTAGGATATTCAAGCAAATAAGATAAGAGCAACTCAATAAGAGTTCGCTAAGAAGTGGAATTGTGGGGCAGGTACATTAAGGAACATGTGGAATGATCTTGGGCTACAAGTGCATGTGAATTCCTAAGAGCAGTAGAAGAGAAAAGTGACTCCAGGAGTTACAGGAGTACAAGAAATAGCCCCATGTTTAAGTAGATGAAGGAGAATCCAAGAATAGGAGAAATAGCTGAATAATGAGTGAAACCACTTACTAATCACTAGGATAAGTGCTTACTGTGAGCTCAGTCATTTTCTAGAAACTATATGATATGGAACTATCGTCTTTCCTTATAGCTTCTTATCTACAGAGAACCTCAAGAACATTAAAGTACCTATGTTCATCTGCAGCTAGCTTTCAATGGAGTACCTGGCCCATGGAACTGTGTGTCCTCATGTACCCTGGACAGAGGCCAAGCTTTCTGCATTGGAGTCCTCTTGACCCCTGAACTCACAATCATCTTCACCTGTGTGACCAAGAGAAATGATTCAAGCTGGACTTCACCAGTTGTAGAGAACAGTAACCTACAAAGTAACTCAGAAAATAGGAAGGAATAGGACAAGTGACTGCTATTCACACTGATATGTGGTTGTCATGAATTATTTTTTCTTGGTTTCTTAGTTTTTCACATTTTCTGATAATAATGAAAGAGGTGAATTAGCAAGAGAAAGAAGAAAGTATTAGAAACCAGATACTTTCATAACTGTAGAATATAAGAAGACTGATGAGAGATAGAAAATTAGTATGTGCAATGAATTCTTATTCTTAAAACTGATGTGATTTGTTTCATTCATTTTGTTTGTTCATTCAAAAGGGGAACTCATTTGATTTAATTGATTTAATCAAATCAATTAGCTAGCATAGTAAAAAGCAAGATCTTGGCTTTTGACAGTAGTAGCAGTCATAATTGTAACTTTAAATATTAGATATATAATTAAGAAACATAATGTGATCCTTAACCATGGAATTATTTACCAAAAAGTTATTTAATATACACCCAGACATTACAGGCATTGTAATTAGCAGGCATAAGAAATGAAGAGCCAGGTGGAGGAACAGATGGGAAAGTTCAGTAGGGAAATATGCAAGTTGTATAAAATATGTAGATAGAAATTCTATAGCTTAAAAACTGAAATATCAAAACTTAGATCATCACTCAATATGTTGTGTAGTGAATTCGATCCAGTAGAAAAAATATCTGGAAATCAGAAGATCGGGTAGTAGGAGATAAGCAGATATATTAACATGAAATAAAAGTGCTAAATTTTAAAATTAGCACAGTTTTGATGATGTGCAAGACAATATCAAGTGTTTCTCATATATGTGGATGGAGTCCCGGCCAAAAACATTTTAAAAGAAATAATTGACTCAAATTTTTAAAAACTGTCAGTAAATATGGACTCATGAACTCTAAACAGTCAAGGAACTGTAACACATACACAGCAGAAAACCTAATAAAGCTATCATAGTCATATCGTTGAAAGACAATGATAAAAAAGAAAACTCTCAAAGGCAGCAGAAAATAAATAAACATATATAAAAGGAAAAAATAAGTAAAAAGGATTTTTTCCTTGTCATAAACAATGAAATCCAGAATATTGGAATGATACCTTAAAAATAGTGAAAGAAAAGAGTAACATTTCAAATGAGTGTTCTATAAGAAGTGCTAATTATGCAAAAGTAAAGTATTTTTTATTTTGAAACAAGGTCTCACTAAGTCATTAAATTGGCTAGGGAAGAGTCAAATTCCCAATCCTTCTGCCTCAACCTCTCAGAGTACTGGGATTCCAGGTGTGCATCACCACACCAGATGGGTTTTACATTTTTTTAAAAAAATCAAGCATAGAACCATTCAAAGGAATCCCACACAGGTTTTAAGCAGACCAGTATCGGTAGAACCATCACCAATTTTTAACAGTATAAAATAGAGTACCTGAACTAGTGTGCATCAGAAGTATACTGAGAAAATGACTCATAGGAAAACACCAGCTACATCACACAGAGAGAAAGCAAGAATCCAGGATATGGATCAGAAAGCACTGGTAAATCATTCTAATTAAGTTCTGTCAAGGAGTTAGCAACATTTTAAAATTGCTATGGATCTATGATTCCTATATTCTCTTGTGCCCCTCTCTTCAAATAGGATACCCATAATGGTTGTCTTCTGTGTATCTTACCATTGTGCACTGGGTGTCTGAGGTGGGGGTAATATATATCTCAAAGATCTGATTGCAGAAATTGTATTTGAGGAAACCCACTTACTAGGTCTTATCTGTATCTAGAAGTACTTTAAATGATGAAATCTTGAATTTGGGTTTGATAAATGATCAGTAAGTGAAATTAAATTTTGTACCTATGAAAAGATGTTGTTTAGAACAAATGTAATGAAGCCTTAAGCTGAGAGAAAACAATTACATTAAATATATGATAAAGGATTTGTATCCTGAATATGTAAAGAACCCCTCCAATTCAATAACAAACAGCTAAATAATATTGGGAAGGGTATGAGGAAGAGATGGGCAGAGAGAATATGGTTAATGGGCACATGAGAGCAGTTAATAGGAATAATAAGTTTAATGTTCTATAGAGAGCATGGTAACTGTGGTCAATGAAAAATAACTGAATATTTCAAATTAACTGCAGTATAAACGAATGTTTGAACACAAAGAAGTGGTGTCTGAGGTGATATATGTAATAAGTAAGCTAATCTAATCATTATACATTGTATATATGGATTGAAATGTCATACTGAACTCTGTAAGTATGCACAATAACTATGTGTCAATTTTAAAATATGTTAAAAGTAAAATAATAAAAATTTAAAATTGGAACAAAAACAGATATTTCACCAAAAATATGAATTACCAATAAGTTCATGAAAAATTACTAAACTTTTTTTATTATTAGGGAAATGGAAGTTATAACTATG
The DNA here is from genome assembly GCF_053883595.1 of Heterocephalus glaber. Classification (NCBI taxonomy): domain Eukaryota; kingdom Metazoa; phylum Chordata; class Mammalia; order Rodentia; family Bathyergidae; genus Heterocephalus; species Heterocephalus glaber. The sequence goes on along the minus strand of NW_028258161.1, from coordinate 7,773,325 downwards.
GGTAACTTATCACATACTCCTCCAGATGACTAAAATCAAAAGGGCAGATACCAGTTGATGGTGACAAGGTAGACAACTGCAACTCTCATGCGTTGCTAGTTGGAGTGTAATGTGTTTCAACCACTTTGGCTATAATGTGGCAGTTTTTTATAAAATTAAAATATATATATAATATGACCATGTGTTCATAAAAAATGAAAATATGTACCATAAAGAGAATGTCCTAGCAGCTTTATTCATAATATCCAAAATAGGCCACCAAACTGGCAATGACAAAAATGTTTATCAATGAACAGGATTCAAATAAACACTGTAAAATACTGTTACCTTAAAAAAAAACATTATTCAACCTTAAGTGTAGTTTCAGTGAGAGAATATTCTTATATTACAAAAGATGCTGTAATACCAAGGATTCCATTTAAATGAAGTTCAAGAAATGGAAAAAAAATAACCAATGACCAAAAACATCAGAAGAGCTGCAGTGATAGTACTGATAAGGAAATAAACCACAACAGGGCCGGCCTCTGTCTATTGCCAACCACCCACTATGTTTTTGCCACAGGTTGTTCTGTTCAAGTAATGTAACTGTTTCTCCTACATGATGTTCCTGCCCAATGTATCAAAATGTTCTTTTCAAGTAATGTAACTGTTTGTGCTGCATGATGTTTATACCTAAGGTCTCAAAAATATTCTGTTAACTCCGCTCATCCACCTCAATGCATATGCTTGCCCAATAGGTGAGCCCATCCCCATACCTCAAAGATCTCCATATAAGGCTGCTTGCATTGCCATTCGGGGCTCAGACTTCAGAGTATGAACTCCTCTGATCCCACCTGTGTAATAAAGAATACCCTCCATCTCTCTGAGTGCTGCTCCACTTCTTCCCTGCCAGAAATCTTCAGATAGCCATAACACTTGGCTGTAACACAGAGCTGTAACAACACTGACCTGTTCCATTTTTCTGTAACAGTACCTCCTGTAAATCCAGCACTCTGGGTGGCTAAGGCAAGAGGATTCCAAGTTTAAATTCAGCCTGGGCAATTTAGCAAGACTTTGTCCCAGACTGAAAAATAAAAAAGTGTTGGGGATACAACTCTGTCCAAAGGTCCTAGGCTCCATCCCCAGTACCAAAAGCCAAACCAAAATAAAAATAAGCAATAAACAACAATTACAGAATCAGAAAAATAATTGCATTTCACAGATTCACAGAGAGTGTTGGTAGAGATTGACCTCAAAAGACACAAGGGAGCTGTTGGGGAAAATAGGCACAATTTAATTCTTTCCATGTGTATGTGTGTTTGTTAGAACACATCAAACTACATGATAAAGAATTGTGTATTTAACCTATATATCAATTTTTCTCAATTAAAAACATTAAAAGCAAACATCATGTAGCATAAATACAGCCAGTGTTATTATAGTTAAGAGATGAAAGGTAAAAATTATGTTATTTTTGTGACTGTCTTAGGGAAAGTGACATTTTTGCTAGTCCTTGAAGATCATAGGAACTTTGGACCTTAGAGATGTGGGAAAGGATAGTCCAGAATGCTGCATGCATGAGAGTAAAGAAAGATAGAATTACAAAAATGTGTGGGCTAGCCTATGAGGAGCAGTTATACATTTTAGGTAATGAATGAAAGGAAAAGATGAAACTAGATTATTGAGGATATTGAATGCCAAGGGAAGAAGATCAGATTTTATTCTTCAGGCAATTAGGTAACACAAATGCTTTGGCAAAAAAGAAGTGAGATGATCAGAACTATGGTTGTTAAAAGATAATATTGATGACAGTGTGTATGAATCAGAGGAAGACAAGAAAATATGACCTATGGAAACATTCTACATAGATAAAATGCAATGGGAATTGAAAAGAAGATCTAAGTGAGAACCACACCAACAAAAAGAACTGGGTATAAATCAGAAAAACTCAACATCTTTGACCTAAACAGCATAAAAAGAATACGGCCTGTTTCTTTGACAGTACTGTGCTGTTTCTATACAATGGCTTTATAGTATAGTTTCAAGTTGGGGATGGTGATACCCCTGCCATGTCTCTGTTACCTAGAATTGCTTTTGCTATTCTAGGTCTCTTCTGGTTCCAAATGAATTTTTGGATTGTTTTCTCTAGTTCTGTGAAATATACTGTTGGGATTTCAATTGGGATTGCAATGAATCTGTACAGCAGTTTTAAAAGTATGGCCATTTTCAATATATTGGTTCTTCCTACCCAGGAACAAGGGATGTCTTTCCATTTTCTTATATCCTCTTTCATCTCTTTTTTCAGAGTGTTGTAGTTCTCAATGTAGAGGTCTTTTCTTTCCTTCATTAGATTGATTTCTAGATATTTCATTTGTTTGGATGCTACTGTGAAAGGGATTGTTTCCCTAGTTTCTCTCTCAGTGAGTCTATTATTTGTGTACAAGAAGGCTATTGATTTTTGAGTGTTTACCTAGTATTCAGAAACTCTACTGAATCTGTCAATTAAGTCTAGAAGTCTTTTGGCGGAGTTTTTTTGGGTCTTCTATGTAGAGTATCATATCATCAGCAAAGAATGACAGTTAACCTTCTTCCTTTCATATCTTTATTGCTTTTATTTCTTTCTCTTGTCTAATTGCTGTAGCTAATGTTTCCAGAACTATATTGAACAGGAGTGGTGATAGTGGGCATCCTTGTCTTGTTCCTAATTTTAGTGTGAAGTTTTTCAGTTTTTGACCACTTAGTATGATGTTGGCTGTTGGTTTTTCATAGATAGCCTTTATCAAGTGGAGATAAAGACCATCTATTCCAATTTTCTGCATGGTTTTTATCATGAATGGGTGTTGAATTTTGTCCAATGTTTTTTCTGCATCTATTGATATGATCATATGATTTTTGTCCTTGACACTGTTAGTATAGTGTATTTCATTTATTTATTTATATATGTTGAACCATCCTCGTATTCCTGGGATAAATCTGACTCGATCAAGGTGTATAATCTTCTTGATGACCCTCTGTATTCTGTTTGCCAGTATCTTATTGCATGGTGCTGGCAAAGAAACAGACCTGAGGATCAGTGGAATAGATTAGAAGGTGAAGAAACAACTCCAGACACACTCAGCCACCTCATCTTCTACAAAGGAGCCAACCATCTTCACTGGAGGAAAGATAACCTCTTTAATAAATGATGTTGGATAAACTGGATTTCAACTTGCCAAAGATTAAAACTAGACCTCTATCTTTTACCATGCACTAAACTAAAGTCCAAGTGGATTAAAGATCTAATATTAAAACAAAGGCTAAACTTGCTGGAAGATAAGTTAGGTAGAACTCTTGAATATGTTGGCCTAGGAAAAAACTTTATGAACAAATCCTCAGTAGCACAGGAACTAGCACAAAGAATCAAAAACTGGGACCTCATCTTATTAAAAAGCTTCTACACTGCAAGAGAAACCACCAACAGAGCTAAGAGACAACCTACAATGTGGGAAAAAATTTTTACCAGCTGTTTCTCAGACAAAGGTTTACTATCTAGAACATATAAAGAACTAAAAAAAAATCAGACCTCCCAAATATAAAGAACCAATTCAAAAATGAGCATCTGAAATGAACAGACATTTCTCAGACAAAGAAGTAAAAGAAGCAAATAAACATATGAAAAAATGTTCAACAACACTGATCATTTGAGAGATGCAGATGAAAACAATGCTGAAATTCCACCTCACCCAAAAAGAATGGCTTTTATCAAGAAATCAACCAATAACAAATGCTGGAGAGGCTGTGGGGAGAAAGGAACCCTTCTTTATTTTTGGTGCGAGTGTAGACTGGTGCAACCACTGTGGAAATCAATATGGAGATACCTCAAACAACTACGATTAGAAGTCCCATTTGACCCAGCTACTCCTCTGCTGGGTGTCTTCCCAAAAGAAGTAAAAGAATTATACCACAGTGACATATGCTCATCCATGTTTATAGCAGCACAGTTTGCAATAGCTAAAACTTGGAAACAGCCCCATTGCCCATCAATTGGAGACTGGATAAAGAAGATTTTTTTTTTCATAAAATGGAGTACTACTCAGCCATAAAGAACAAGAAACTAGAGACATTTATAGCTAAGTGGATACACATTGAAGCCATACTCTTAAGTGAAATAAATAGGACATATATGTGTAAATACCAAATAGTTTCTCTTGTGTGAAAAACTAAAAGTGTAAATAAGGATCAAAATGTATAATTGATATTGTGATATTAGAATTAAATGTGTAAGGAGTAGGGGAAAGGAAAGAAGGGAAAAGAAAAAATTTGAGAAAAGGAAAAAAATGGAAACAAAGTCTTTGTCAATAGAGAAGGGTGGAGGGGGTGAAGGGAGGGCAGGGGAATGGGGGAAAAATAAGAACCAAGATTTATCATGTAAAGGTACAAGGTCCCAAAGATGAATGTAAATGTGTTGTATACCTAAAATGTACCAGTAATCTTAAAGGAAACAGTTAGGAAAAAAAAAAAGAGTAGGGCCACATAAAGACAAGTCTGCCTTTTTAAGTCACATTTGCCAAGGTGAATGCAGGCAATAGAATTAGAATTTTGGGAATCTAGTGCTAAGTTTGCCTTCAATAATTGTATTAGACCTCTTGTACTACTATGACACCATACCCGAAACAGGCTGATTTTATGAAAAAAAAAAAAAAAGTTTATTTACTTCAGTTTTGGAGCTGAAGTCTAAACAGCTTGGTATGAGCTCTACTGAGGGATGCATGGGAGATGCCCAGGAGTGTATGTGGGAGAAAGAGATCACCTCTCCAAACAAGAAGCCTGTCTAAGGGTGCTCCCCTGCATGCTGTCTAAGGACACGCCCCAGTGACCAAAGGACCTGACTCTTAGAACTCTCATCATCTTTCAGCATTGCTCCCACACTTTTGTTTGACGCCCCCTCCACACACAACATCCAAACCACAGCCATGACAAATATTTTCTAATAAAATATTTTACAAATACATAGTGATAGTTTAATTTTAGTCATGCTTAAAATAGTTTCTGGAGCTTTAACAAAGACCAATTTTATGTTTAGGCAGGGGTCCTTATCCTAATAAGAAGACTCTCTTAATTCCCAAAACCTTCTTTCACCCTGGCCAAATATTTCTTTTAAACTACTTTCATTCCTTTTCATTAATACTTTGCTTCCTTTAAAAATAAAAATACCCCTAGAAAGTGTCACATAAAAACCCATTATTATTTTAGTCTGAATGCATGTATCAAAAATAACTTGGCATCCATCTATAAGACCAGCGTAATGAGGTAGAGATCAAGTATGTTTCAAAGAAAAGGAGAAAAAAGAAGAATCACTTTCTGGATCCTAGGAGGGCTAGGATGAAGTGGTGCCTAGAAGACTCAGGTTCCCTGCATAAAACTGCAATGAGGAGAGGGAGAGGAATAGAGAAGCAAAGAATTTGGGAGAATCATTTGTAACCATTTGTAACTGTAAGACCAAACAATGGCACAAAACAAGCAAAAGGAACTCTGACCCTGCATTAGGGGAAAGAGCACTCAGTGGCCAGCAAGTAGATAAAAGAGCACCAGGAGTTGTCTTAGTCCCTTCAGGGTGCAACAACAGGTTACCTTATATAGGTGATTTATTAATGCTATGGTTCTGGAGGCTGGGAACTTCAAGGCCAGAGACTAGCCTCTTCTGACGTAATCACTTCTGAAGGTCTCACCCTCAAGACCACCCCCTTGGTCATTACGTGCTAATAATGTGTGAACTGAGAGGACAAAGGCAGTCAGACGACAGCAAGCATGCAATTTGTGACTGATGTTATCACCTGCACTCAGGAAAATTGAGATGGGGAGGACAGGATATGTGCAAAACCCACCCACCCCTTAGGGTGTCACCAGCAAAACCAGATTCCATTCTCAGCTGGAGAGGAAAGACAAACACCTGAGACTCTTCATTTCTTTCTGTGAAAAAAACGGTAGTGTAAAATACAAGCAAAGCTGGTCCTCTGTGTTGGGCCGGGCCAGCCATCCTGTGCTTCTCCCCACTGTGCTCCACACCACTCAACTCCACTTGAGTTCAGTCCATTCTGTCGCCATTTTTTCTACTTTATTTCATTACAAATTTCTGGTCAAAACGCACGTGTGGATCACAAGGCTCATTTAAGGACTGATACTGTGTGCACGTTGAGAAGCACATGCTTCCTATTTCAGAGTTCAGGCTGTGTTTCTGTACATTTGTGTTTGCGTGTGAGTGGCCTCAAGTGTGTCCACAAGGAACATGCACAAGTGTCTGGCACGCTGTCCCCCAGAAGTGTACAGTTCACTGTCCCCAGTCTTATCAGATTTAGTAGCTCTTACAATAACTAAGAGTGTGGGATGCCTTTTAGTCCTTGGTGAAAAAATGAACACAGATTTATTCCAATTGTCATAATATTCTAATGTAAAATAAAGAGCAATAGTTTATAATAAAATATATAATATGTCTTTCATGCACAGGCAACAGTACACCAGATGACTTTGCAAAGCTTTGTTCTTTGCTCTTATGTCACAGTCACCATGAGCTTAAGCTCTCCAGATTTAGAAGGACACTGTCAGGCAGCAGTGGATGCTCAAATACTGCAGTTGTGATGTCACCCTAACCATTATCCAAAATGCTGAAAAATTGTCGTGCTCAGATTTATCTTCATTTAGCTAATTTTTCTATCATTAGTTTAGATACATATTAAAATACTGCAAAAGTTTTACATATAAATGTAACTATAAATGTAACATATATTGTAAGTTCTAGATTAGGACGCTGCAAAATCCTGTGCATTGTTTCACTCAGTGCAAGGCAGTTAACAACCCTGGCCTTGTCCCGAAAGCACATCCTGTTAGGCCTAATCTACATGAAAATCAGAACTGCCCTATGATTTCCAAACATCCATTCATTCACTTTGAAAACACAATTATAGAATAAGGCAACCTTGTCATTTACTCAGGTTTAGGGCAAGCTTTACTTAAGTCCCGATGTTCTTATTAATAAAATTAGGACACTTCAAATACCCGCTTGATGATGTTTTATTGAAGAATAAATGCAATAATATGTGATAAGGTGTGCCTAGAATACAGAAAGGATTTCAAAATTTGGTTGCAACTTTAATAGTTGCTACTTTAAACAGTGTATACATTATCAATGTAACAAAACTAATAAACTTTAAATGACTTAAAGTTTAAAGTATATTTACCCTGTGATATATACTGCTATTTTAGTGAGAGAATAATCAAATATTGCTCAAAGATTTTTCACACAAGTAAAATGGCTACATTTTTTAACTGGAGAAATTTAATTCAAAATTTTCAACAGTAGAAACTGTTCAAGTATGTGATGAAAATATTTCATGACTGGAAATTATAAATGAATAATAACAACGCAGTAGAAAAGTGAATATAATGGCTACATTAATACAAATTATAAAAGCTACACAGGGCATAATTCAAGATTTATTAAATATGCAAATACCACATATATATATATATATATACACACACAAATATTTATAAATCCATTGAAACAATAGACTAAACTGTGAAATGTGGGTCTCTGAATGTTCATATTATAAATGATATTTTAATCTTTTAATTCCTCTATGAGAAACCTGAATTTCAATGTAAAATAATGCTTATGTATACATTTAGTTACTTTTTGTTTGTTTGGTTACAAAAAGTAAACAGAAAATAGCCTTGTCTCTTTTCGGAGTAGTAGATATATTAGCATCTAGGTAAAGAAAAATGATTATGGCAAAATTTCAAGTCACTGAACAGTTGAAAGATTTTGAAAGCTTGGGCAATGTGTGGGGTAGGTGGGGAGGAGAAACTTCATGCTTGTAGATAATCATCTATTCTCTTGATGCAGAAATCTTGCATACTATGGAGAGGACACAGCTTTTTCTTTATTTCTTGATCAAATCTCCACCCCTCTGGAGCTGCCAGGGCAAGAGTGTGTTCAATCCCCTGCAGCCCTCCATTGCTGGGCTTCACTGACTGTGACCCATAAAAGTCCAAGTCAGGAAATCCACTGGGGTAACTGGTGAGGGATTGACAAAGAGGAAAGACATTACAAAGCACAGCACCAATTAAGTCACCTAATGCTATTTACCATTCCCTTTTTTAAAGTATGCATACAAGCACACATAGTAATCACAATATTAGAAGTGTTGGTGGGAACCAAACAGCTGAAATTTACGTATTTACTTCACTTGGTGAAGGCAAACTCTAATAAGAGATGATACAGAAAGATAAGAAATAATTGCCTAAGAGTCATTTTCAAAATACATTTCTGGAAGTTTTGTGTTTCTTTTGTGTGCAGTTAAACAAGAAAGGTATGTTTTCTTCTTACACCAACTCATTCTCATTGGAGTCTAAGCCCTTGAGGTATACACTTGAAGATTGGACAGCAGATTCAGATAAGTCAAGGATTTTAAAAATACTATATAAAATTGAATTTGGGTCATTACAAAATATAATTTACCATTTTTCCCTTACAGTAAGTTAGTTTTTTTAATGAATTTTTTTGTCACAGAAACTAAATTTTTGAGTCTTCTACTAAATATGATGTAACAAAATAGTGTATATAATTTAAAAAGAGGCTTTAAATATTTCTTTCAGCTTATTTTACTAGTTAAAGAGTGAGAAACTAATTCGGTCCTTCTTATTCTTCTATGGAAAAAAAGCTATGTGATATTTTTCCTGCCCTGGAAGAGAATGTTTGCTTTACGATAGCTCCATGTTTCTTGTTTATCTTTCTAGCTAATAAGGAAGATTTTTTTTCTTTCCTCTTTCTTTTTTTTTGTTGTTGTTTTGTTTTTACTCATTTCCTCTTACATAAGACAGTTCTGCATTTTAAATGCTAATTGTCCATTCTGGCTGAGGAATTCCTTATGAAAAGATTTACCATTTAATCCCAAAGTGCTTTTTGATTTCATGAGACTGATTAAATGGAAATCCAGCCCTGGTTCAGTGTCATAGAAACCCATGTGTGCTCCCCTGTTGAATTTCCATGGTTTGAGCATCCTGCTGGGAAGCTCAGGCTGAGGTTTTATTGAATCTGGGCCTCCTTATTCAGACTCAAAATAACCTCCAACACACTGATAAAAATAATGACCATTTTGCACTTGTAAAACTTAAAACTATTCCTTGAATGTTAACTAATACCAAAAAAACTGCTTCTGCAAAAGAAATGGGATCATTGGAGCCAAGAAATCACTCTGGATGAAGACCTAGAAATAACATTTCATTTTCTCTTTCAGTCATTGCAAAATTGTCAACTTTTCCTCCAAGCTGGTGAAGCCACCACTCCAGATTCCATTAAGAGAACAATGCATGGAGATGGTGGAGAAGTGGAGCAGTATCTCAGGAAGAGCAGGCATCTCTGTCCACAGAATCATCCAGAATGACTTTCTAGCCCCCAGTGCTCATGGCTTCTACAAAAATATTATTATTTAACTGGTAGAAAAATAAAAGCTACAACCTCAAAGAAGGTATCAAGAAATGCTGATAACTTGCAGTATTTGACATCCATTCTAAATAAAGTGACTCAGTTCCCTCATCTTGCTGATATTTTTTCACAAGCTAGGAGGCTTTTTATTCACAGCTAGTTTAATAGGCAATGGGAAATAGCCCTATTACATAAGTTTATTTATGCTGACACAAAAAACCATGAAAAATCCAAGTTCTAAACTGTAATTTATTCCTGATAAGTAGTAAATCAGCAGGATCCCACTGCCCAAGTAGAGACTTGCCGTTAAACAAGAACTGAAACATAATGAGCCTCATAAATGTTCAGAGAGTTATGGACCTGTTATTTATACACGAGCTCATTCAACAAACTCTAACTCTCCTGCTGGTCTGTTCATGATAAGCTAGTGTCTCCCAAGATACTATAAGACATACAGAAATAATGTTGACCAAATTCTAGAGTTAAGTTCAGGAAAAGATTTTTTTAAATTATATTTTACTTAGTTTGCCATGTAAGTCTAGTTACTGCTCCTGAGTTTTTCTAAATATCTAGGTTAATTTCTCAATTTCAAGACCTTTACTTCTGTTGTTGATAATGTTTTAGGTATCAAGGTAGTCACTGTCTATATTACATTATATAAAACACAATTAAATAAACTTTTGACTATTTTTTTCCAGCTGAAACAGAAAGTGACTGACCCCATAAGAGATGGTATAGGATAAGATTATAGCTTTATTATTATCAAAGTAAATTGTGGTCCAATACAGGCCATAAATCAAATATGGGGATGAGACATACCAATGGTATGATGAAAAATTGGGCCTTTCAGAGCTGCTATAGTGGAACATCATTTTAAAATGATCACAGTGGACTGAGAGAAAGAAGACTTGAATTTTAACTCCAGAAATTCAATTTTCCAGCCGTATAAACTTCATTAACTCACATAACTTCATTACTATAAACTGTATCAGTAAAAGAAGGAACAGAAGTAATTGAATACAGACTTAGTGTCCTTAATCTGAAAATCCATAATCCAAACCTTTTGAGTACTAACATGATGCAGAAAGTTGAAAATTCCACACCTGACCTATGTGTCAAGGCACAGTCAAATATAGGCATATAACGCACAGTTTATTCAGTGTCCCAATGGTAAAAGAGACCATCTTTACCCCTTCAGCTGTGTTGTATCTCTTTCATGCATGCCTAGAGACTCCCACACAAGCACACGCACAAACAGCAGTAAGATAGAACACGGTCAACTGGGATATACTAGCACAACTGGGTGCCCAAAGAAATGTCAAGCTCATACGTGTCACTAACTGTGGTGCTTTGCTTATTTGCCTATTGAAAAAATGTCAAAAAGCCTGCAAGTACACCTGGGGAGTAACAGTAATAAGAATAGGGGAAACGTTTAAGTTTATAATACAGAAAGTCAAGGTCTGAGAGAAACTGGACTACAGAGTGAGTGTGAAATATCTTACAGAAGAGTATAGTATTGGAACTACTGCAATGTATGACTTAAAGAAACAGAAGAATAAACCAGTGAAGTTTTATGATGCCAGTGATTAGCAGAAGTTAATGAAAAATAGAAAAAATACTGACTGAAAGAAAAAATGGAGATCTCAGTTGTGTTTTGAAAGAATGCATCATTCGGCATTGCAATGAACTTGTGCCACTCAATGGAATTCCAATCATGAGACAAACAAGATCTATCACGATGAGCTGAAAATCAAAGGAAACCATGGATATTCAAAAGCCCGGCCAAAGAAATGTAAGAAAAAATATAGATTAAATTTTTATTTTAAAACAATTTTTAAATTTTATTAGTACATTTTAGGTATATAATATGATGACATTCATCATTGGAGATTTGTACCTTTACATAATATATCTTGATTCTTATTTTTTCCCATTCCCTTTCCCTCCCTCTAACCCCTCCAATCCTTTCTATTTACAAAGACTTTGTTTCCATTTTTAAATTTTCTCCTATTAATTCCATTTCTTTCTTTCCTTTTCCCTACTCCTCTCAGTTTCCCTTCCCCTTTGCACTTTTTCTTCCAATTTTACTTTATTTATTATACCGTTTGATCCTTATTTACACTTTCAGTTTCTCACACCAGAGAAACTATTCGGTATACTTGATATGTGATGCAATGATGCAGGTCTCAGATCAGATCCTGAGAACAGGGTCAGGTGGTGAGTCCAGGTATTCGAGATGGGGCATTGTCCCATCTTACATACTAAGGCAGAGTTGATTGCTTTGGGAAAAATGCCCCTGATTCACTGAGGATGATGGTCTGATTTTATCTTTTTTTTCTCCCAGGCAGAAAAGTTGGCTGGTTATAAGTGGGAATTTAGGATTCTAAGTGTGTTGAGATGCACTCATATGAAAAAAAAAAAGATCACCTTCAGCAAACTATGGATGTTAGGGGCTAGCAGAAACGAAGTCCAAACCAAATGACACTCCCTGTGAACAAGCCTTGGCTGCTCTTGAGCATCATGTGTTGCTTCCAAAATACCCATGACTCCTCATCTGGGAAATATGAGCCTGTCAGCGAATCTCTTGAGGTTGATTTGCACATCTAATAAGAACATCTCAATCTTTATGACCTCATTAAAAAGACTTTTCTTCCTTTACCTAAAATTTGCATGTATTGCCTTTCTCAAGTGAAAATATTAAGCCAAAGTAACACCCAAAATTGTAAGAACAGATTGTATAAACAGATTCTTAAAATATATCTCTTAAAATATATTTTCCTCTCTAGGAAGGAGTTGAAAACATAGTTATTTCCAGAACTCTGTCTCTGTTACTCTCTGACTGTGTCTCTCTCTTTCTCTTTCTTTCCTTCATTTTGCTCTAGAAAATAATTATTTTTACATTGCACATTCATATCTTTTTGAAACTCAAAGAGTACTTGAATGGTGTTGTCCAAGTTTTATAAAAATTGTGTAGACTCTATTTCAGTGCTAGGAGGAAACATCACTTCAAATTATTCAGTGAAAGCAGATATTTTCAGATAGAGAACAGTACTTACCTGTTTTCACTGCCTTTGTTCTCCAGGATGGATGAAGTCTTTGAAGCAATAACACACACACACACACACACACACACAGACACACACACACACACGTTTTGCCCAACACAAACCACACAAATACCTAACAGAAATAGAAAAATTTTATTTTTAAATAAGAGAAGTTTCTTCAATGAAAAGAAATTATGAGTTTCTTTTAAGGAAATAGCTAAAAGTCAGATAGAAACTCTTCTGTAGAAGAGATTCTGCCTGCCTAATATTATACACACCCTCCTGTGTCACAAACACATATCTTGGATTCTGGATGCATGGAGAAGAAAATCAATATGCCTGTCTAGATGTCTCACAGGACAAGTCAAAAAGGAAAAACTAGGATGTGAGAAACATTTGAGAAGGAAGAACAGATTTCTTAACCATTTTTAGGAAATGGCAGGGAAATTTTAAAATATAAAGCTCAAGGTATTGTTAAGGGATTTACAAATGAATTTCAGGTCCAAAAGCAAGAAAGATGTTCTCATGGCTGATTTAAGGTCAAAACATGTAGACAAACTGCTGGAATCTTGAAAAGGTCCCAGATGGACATTCACATGTAGCCTCAGACAACCTGATAAGTGGTAATATATGCTGTGTAAAATTTACACATTTAAGTTAAACTGAAGTCATGGCAGTTCAGAAAGGAATGCATGTGATTCTAAGATGCTTGAATTGGAGTATCTTCCATCGGACTTTCCTCCACTGGAGACCGTTGCTGAGCCCCTGGGAGGGTAACTTAAACATTTCCTTAGGATAGGGACCTGCTGTGTGATGGCTTCTTAGAGAAGATTAAACAAATCAGGAAGACCCGGTTTTGCACAGCATTATTAAATATTTTAACATGAAAATAGGTTTTTGGATTAAAACCCATATATGAATGTGCAATACTCTTGAGTGTCCAGTTTAATGGATTGTCACGAGAATAACACACCACCATCCAGGTAAGGAAATAGAATTTCATTTCAGCCCCAAGAACTCCCTTGTGCTGACTCCCAAAACTATCTTCTCTTTCCTTCGCAGAGGCAGACACTATTTTGACTTAGCCAAAACGTACATGACTTTGGGGTTTTACATTCATAGAATGATATGATTAAAAAATTAGTAGTTGGCTTATTCCATCTCTCATATTTGTGAGATTCTTTTATATTATTGTGCATGATATTTGTTCATTCATTCTTCCTGCTTATGATAATGCACTAGCATCATTAGGAAATCCAAACTGATTTCCTGGTTCTACTAGAGATGAGTATTTCAGTTATTTACATTATTTGCCTCTCTTTGATACTCTTTGCTAACAGTTGTAAAAACTGTTGCCTCTGTGAATGTATTACATATTTTTAAGGAATATTTACATCCATTTCTTTTGATTACATTCCAGGAATAAAATTTTTTACCCATAGACTATGTATACATTCGGCTTTAATAAATAATGCCAAATACTTTTGTAAAGTGGTTGTTTCAATTTATTTTCCAATCAACTGTATATGTGAGTTCTATCCACATCAACATGTATTAGTGCCAATCTTTGTCTAACTAAAGTATTGAGTATGTAGGCTTTTTCACTAGGGTTTTAATTTTCATTTTCTGTTTGAGCATAATTTCATATACTTCTTGGCCTTTTTAATAACCTCTTTTATGAAGTGCTTCTCAGTTAGGCCTTCATTAATTAAGCTTTCCAAATCTTCTAAGTATGCTTTACTTAGTGTCTAATTGTCTCACTACTCAGGGAAAGAAATGTATTAAAACATCTATGACTCTCAGATATTTATTTTTAAAAATGAACTTTGAGGCTATATCATTAGGATCATGTAAATGCAGAATTATATGTCTTTTGTTGATCCTTTTAGCTTAACAAAATGTCTTTTTAAAATCAACAGTAATATATATTCCTTAAATTTTACTTTATACTTAACAATCAATACTATGTCATTCCAGTAGTGCTATACCAGGTTTCTTTGTAATTTTTTTACATGATGTAACTTTTCCCATCTCTTTGGTTTTTACTTTGGATGTAAATCAACTCTTTGTCCTTCAAGACACTTTTCTATGTTTCATTTGCTGTTCTGCACTATCTTCTTTTAGATTCAGTATTTTTGATTATTCTAAACTTGACCTCTGCTAGCTTGGTAGTTATGAATTCTACTATACCATTTCAGTGACTTCTTTAGGCAATACAATCTTCATTTTTGAATTATTAGAATTATTATGTATTAATATTGAATTAAATCTCAATAAAGAAGCACCTCGAATTCTTTAAGTGTATGTGCTATCGCTGTAAATGTACTACATTTACAATGTATTTTTATTTTCTCTGCATCTTAAACACTATCAAACATGATCTTCTTTCTCTTCTTTATGTTTGGTCCTAGGAACTGAATCCAGGGCCTCACATATGCTAAGCATGTGCTCTCTCCCACTGAGCCACATCCTTAGGTTGAGAAATAATTTCTTTATACAGATAACACACATTTTAATTTACTCATGTATCCACATTTCATTTATTCCTTCACCATCTATCTGGAAATATATTTCTGTAAACCTCTTTCAATATTGTGTATGTGTGCTTGCATTCGGGGTGGGAAAGTGCCTAACCCTTTTTTTCTTTCAGTCATATTTTATAACATGTAGTTTTGTTTCCATTGTTCATGTTAAGAAATCCGTTATCATACCTATTAATGCTTGAAGTTCAAGCATCTTTGTCCCTCTGTTTCCTTGTAAAACACTCATTTTTTCTTTGCTTTCAAATAGTTTTACAATTTTTGACTGTGATTTTTTCTGTATATGTATTCCTTAAAGTTACTGTGCTTTTTGAATCTATCACGTAGTATAAATTTTTTTCTTAAATTCTTTTATGGGTACATTTTAGGTATACAACACAATTACATTTCTCATTGGGAACTTGTACCTCATCTAATATATTTTAACACATTTTAAAAAATATCTCTTTACCTATTGTTACTGTTCCATTCTTTCACCTTTTCTCCTCAGATTAAATTTTGCACATATTAGGCCTTTTGCAGTGTCTTCCACATTCCGTATGTTCTCGTCTACATTTTTCATTCATTTGCTTCTCAATGGTAAATACTAGAAAATTTCTTCAGATTTACATTCCTATTTATAAATCATATTTTTGGTTGAATATAATCTACTATTAAAACCTATTGGGTAATTTGTATTATTTCATTTGTTTGTCTTAAAATTTTTGTTCAATTTTGAATTCCCAGTTATCTGATGAAATTCTTGTTCTTCTCAATTAATTTCTTGACCTGTGAATGACAAATAATAATGTCACAATCTGAATTATCTATAGATGTGTTTCTACTCTTTACTTTTAAAATTTTGTTCAGGGGCCAAGAATGTAGCTCAGTGGTGCAGCGCCGGCCTGCCAAGTGCAAGGCCCTGAGTTTGATTCCTGGTACAAAAAAATTAAAATTTTGATCAAGTCCAGTATATGTTGCAGAAATACATAGTCTTTCTCTTCTAACCCTTGAGAAAAGCTGTTAGTTATGTGTTGATTTAACACCAATATGTGTGTTTATGGGTGTATAAGCCTCTGAAAACCAGGGGAAAGGCTTGGTTCTGCATTTTGGTTGATGTGGTATCCAATAGGGACATGTGGGGACCAACTGATGTATGTTGGTCATCTGTAGAAGAAACAGAAACAATGGTGTGTGTGTGTGTGTGTGTGTGTGTGTGTGTGTGGAGAGAGAGAGAGAGAGAGGGAGAGGGAGAGGGAGACTGATTGAGGGGCTTTGAAGGAATTGGCCAGTGTGTTGTAGTTCAGTGCAAAACATGCGCAAGTCTGAAAATTTAGGTGAGGTCAGTCAACTAGAGAGCCAGGGTGGCATTCCCTCCCTGGGAGTTTGTGGGCAGAATTTCCTCCTGTTTAGGGAACCTCAGGCATTTCCTTTTAAGGTTTTCATCAGACTGAACGGGGTCTATCACAAGGGTAATCTGCTTTACTCAAAGTCTATGGATTTAAGCATTAGTCTCATCTCACAAAATTTATCTTCACAGACAGATCTAGACTACAAATATCTTGATACTACGGCCTTCCCAAATTTACATCTAAAATTAACCATCATGTATGTTTCACCAGTCAAGACCCAGCCAGAATTAGCTAGGAGAGCATTCCCTGGCTCCGCAGGACATTGCTGGCTTTTTCACAAGTGCACCTGCAGGCACCTGGTAATGCTTATAGATCTTAAAAGCAGAGAAACTGATACCGAGTTGTGTTTATAATTGTGTACAGTTTATGTGCATTTGAATATTTTCTTAGTTACTATAGAACTAGTAAGACACACACTTGAACACTGTAGTTTATACTGTAGCACTTTTTCAAAATCCCCTTTGAAGTCAATGGACACGATTCCCAAGTTTATTGGAAACTCTGCTCCTCATTCTCCTGGAGGTGTCCACCTCGGCTCTGCCTGACTCAAGTTTATGCTTTCTCAGGAGAATCAGATGGTGACTGATCACTAGCCCAACCTCCTTACTGCAATTCCGAAAACTCCAGCTCCGAGTTCAGAGTTCCTCAGACGACTCCTCACATTTGAAGCCACATCAGAGGTCAGCATGTTTCCTTTGTTCAACTCCCTTCCTGGTCTCCTTAGGATTCTATTTCTCCAGAGCACTTGCCAACTAAAGCAGTGCATGTGTCTTAAGTGTGTATCCATGGGAAATAGAGACGTGCATACAAAGTGATTCTTGATTCATTTTCTTAGCAATAATACCTGTAAGGGAATGAGAGCACAAAAAATGTTGACTGTGATGCAAATCCTACAAGAAATTTGGAGCTAGGACAGCTTTTCAGAGTGATCCTAAATAGAAGTTAAGGTCTAGGACTTGGTTTCTCTACATGGAGCAGTCACTGGATACAAGGTGCTCCTGACAAGGGCCCTAACTTTTAAATTCTTTTATTGGTGCATTTTAGGTATACAGTACATTTACATTTATCATTGGGTGCTTGTACCTGTACATGATGTATCTTGGTTCTCATTTTTCCCCATTACCTATGCACCCTTCACCCTCTCCCTATTGACATAGATTTCATTTCCATTTTTTTTTCTTTTCTCATAATTTTTCCTTTCCCCAAGGACCCTAACTTTGGGCGGGGTGGCTCTTTCTAAACCCAGGGAAATCCCAGAAAGAGACTCTCCTTTGTGCCACTCTCAGGCAGCACTCTGGACGATCAGAGGGTTACTTGCTTGGTCCTGAGGGAGGACCATGGCAGCACACTGTAGTGGTGTGTGTACACCAGTTGACTCTCTGTCTCCAATTCCATTTTCTGAGACCAGGAGTGGTCCCAGGATGCAGATGTGATTTTGCACCCGGCCGCTGGCAATCAGGAGCCTGCCATTTGTGGTCTGTGTGCATGGAAACCACTGTTATGCAGCACCAGCAAACTCTTTAAACTTTCACTACTGTAAAACTTTCACTGAGAGGGAATAGTAATGGAAGGAGATACGCTGGCTGCTGAAATATATGCACTGAGAATGAAATAATAAATATAAGGATTTGGGAGATTGGTAGCTGTTGCTAAGCACCAATAATTTGTTAAAAGAGAGAATGTCAGGCTTGGGAAGATTAATTACTAATTCAGGCAAAATATGAAAGCCAGAGAATTTCCTTGATATGATTTCCCTATAGCTAGAAGGCAAGTAGAGGAGAGAACTAGGCTCAGGATTTAATTTTAAGAATAATAAAACTTCAGAGATAGTTTTCAGCCCTGCCAGGTCCTATATGTAAATGTGAGTGCCCAAACAGGGAATTAGAAAGATCTTGAAACGTGGGATTAGAATACCTAGGAATACACAGTTCACGACTTTGAATGCCTGCATTCCATTTAACCTGTCTGTCCCTCTCAGGAACCCCCTTCCCTACTTACAGGTCATGCAGAAGCTTCTGAGGATGCAGGTGACTTACAAGTCTGGCTCCCACTTTAAGGTTCACCCCAATGCCTTGGATTCCTAATGCACTGAATTATGTGATGCAGAACATAAAATGGAAGGGTGAAGTTCTTGAACATGGACCCCTCTCATAAGACACAGGATGAATCAGCCCCAGAGGAGCCTGGAGATGCTGTCCATAAACTGCCAGGATGGATGGTGGAAAACTTGGAAAAGCAGTGGCTCTCAGGAAATGAAACAGAAATGCAGAGTTGCCATGGCAGATAAGCAAACAAGAGCTGTCTCCTAGCTGCACCTGTGTGTTGCACCTGACACCAAAACAGGAAGAGGAAGCACAGTGGCAGGGACAAAAGGCCTGCATGAGCTGACAGGCAAGAGCTCCTATCCACCGAGCGTGACCTGGCCAATGTCTCCCTCAACTAATACCCAACCTGCCAGCTGCAGAGACGAACGTCAAGCTCTCTCAATGAGGCATCATTATTTGAGGAGAATGACCAGTCACTTGGCAACAAGTTTAGACAGGAACTGTCCCTTTGAAGGCTCAGTGATGGGGCCACCAACAAGGGACCAATTTCATGGCAAAGAAGCCATGTCTGTGAGGTACAGGAGTCCCACTTCGCATCCAAACACCCAAAAGCTATGGCTGCAATAGAATGTGAGGCAGCCTCTTACAGATATGAACAAGGGTCCAGCTCAAAGATAATGACAGCAGAAAGAGGGCACCATCTCTCCTCCGTACACAGCACTCACCATAAATCCTCATGTACAGTGTAGTGCTGTTCCCAGTGGACAGAGACCAGATGTCCAGGAAGCAAGTAGGGCAAGCCGGTTTGCTTTCTTCACTCCAAGTGATTTGTAAAGGAGATTTGTGCTCTCTGTTTCCTCACTTAGGGTGTGTGGCTCTAGAGATCATGATTATCTGAGGAAGAATGCTTGTTCTCTAGGACACAGCAACAGTCCCACGAACTTCAAGTCCAGCGGGTGCAGGGTTACTTTAGACTCCTACAGAGGGACCAGCAGGGAGGGAATGGAGTCCCTGAGCTAACAGGAGTCATTCCTCCTCATTAGCAGGAGGAGGTGAGGCTGCTGCTGCCAGGAGAAGGCGGAGTGCATATGCCAGGCAGTCAGATAGCTTGCTCCTGCCCACACTTTTACATAGGGAGGTAGAGCATCCATAGCCTAAGGTGCACATGGAAATCAGGGCTCAAATCCCTCAGGGATGTAGGTCTAGATCACCCTATCAGTCAAGCTGGCCACATCGGACTCATGCTACCTGAGAGCAAGAGGAATCTTGACTAGGTGGTGGAGGAGGAACTAAAAACTATCATTGAAACCTGGAGATTTAACACATAACAGTTTCCTGGTAAGTTTCCCCAGAAGATAAGACCAGGAGGAATCTGGAACTCTCCTCAGACAAGAAGGCCCCTGCAATGCAGAATGGATCACACTGGCACAGTGGGGGCGGGGTCATCAGCTATTGGTAGCCAACACCCACGTCCAGCAGGGTGCCTGCTCCTTGGCCCAGGAAGCTGCCCACCTGGGTTACACACTTTCCCAATCTGTGGGCACTGGCTAGTGGTCTTCTGACTTGGGAATTCAAAATCTAAGCTCCTTGCTTCAATGTGGGGTAACTTCAAAGACCCCTGGCCATTTTCTGTGTTCAGCGGAGGCCTCTTATAACTGAATGATAGGTCAGTTTCTCCCTCTGTCCAATCCTGTTGGCTCACCTCCATAGAGCCCTTTCCAGAAAACTCTCTGCAAGCAACTGCTCATTTCTGGGAAACCCAACCAGGGGGACTTATGTGGAATGAGGGTGCCAGTTTACCTGCTTCTGTCCCTGTGACTCGGTGCCAAGAAAGGGAAAAGATGATGGCTGGGTCCCTCATCTGCAAAATCGGAGTGAGGGCTCAACCTGATGAGCTATCGCCGAGTTTCTGTCCACAAAATACTAAGTCTAGACATTTTACTGATGGTACTGTTCATAAACTGATGATTTTCTCTGACAGAGAACTTGATATGATTCCGTAAGTGAGGTGCCTAACTGTAGGGATTGATCTAGGACACATGTGTATTCAGTGGCAAGAGCACTGGGGAAATAATATTTGTAGCTTACCACAGTGCCATAACAAGGGCTGGAAAGCCCATAGATATGATTTCCTACCACAGGGTCAAGAGAGTTGTCTTCCTAAAAAAACCCACTTTGCTATTAATTAAATTTCTTAGGATACCATGTTCACAGTGGTAACAACATTCTGTAAAAGACTAGAAATCCTCCTGTATTACTCAGGGGATTTTACTAGATACTTCTTAAACATAAACAAACAATGTCTTCCCTATTCTTCAATTCATTTCCTTTTATTCATTTTGTGAAGGCTGTTATCCAAAGATCTCTTCCCACTGGATGTATGTATTCACATTTTTTAAAAACTGTCTCTTTTTCCCAGGGTGCTAAATTTTAAAAGATAATTCATATCATTTCTCTGATCTTGCTGCCCTTTGCAAGAATTCCCAGATTAATGATTCCCACTGAGTTTGTTAACATTTTTGTCCATCTCTAATCCTGCTGCAAATGTGATTTCTACTAATATTGCACACATGAGCCTCAGACATGCCCTGGCCCCAGCTACCAGCATGACACTGAAAGCTTAACACTAGCCAATTGAAATTCATTACATGGGTAGACTTCTGAATAAACCAAATTACTTTTGTGGAGAAATAGCCACTTAGATGAGAATGAATGTAAAAGTTATGCAGTTCAACTAATCCCTGAAAATAAAGCCATCCATACTTAGGCTGTTCACTTGCTAAGGAAGAGAAGAGATCCTACAGAATGTGTACTTAATAGTATTTCCCTAGTTTTTACTTTACAGTGAAAATTTTAAATGGCACATGGTAAAGTGTGAAGAATAGTTGGATATTGTATCAGAAGAGAAAATTTAATTCTTTCTAATGTTACATAACTGAAAAATTCTATAACATTATTTTATGTATTATCCAAAATTAGGAATTAGTAGTTAGTTGATTGGTTGGTTTGGTTCAGCATGTAAGGTAAGCATTGGATATTATTGACATATATTAAAAAATTCAATCTTTCTTTAGAAAAGAATCTGGTAAGAAAATAAAATAATTACAAAGGCATGATATTTTTGTTACTTAGCAAAGACTGCAAAGTCTACTATTTATATCACTTTATTTGATCTAAAACACATAATTAAATAAAACAAATTTATTAGATAGCTATTGCTTCATAACAAATTATCGAAAACATAGCAGCTCAAACAATGCCCACTACCTCACAACCTTGTGGGCTGTGTACCCAGGTGTGGCTCAGCAATGCTCTCTGGCTCTGGGTCTCTCACAAGGCTGAAGTCAATGCCATCAACCAAGATGGTTTTCCATCGTCTCATGGCTGAGCTGGGGATTTTCCACTGCCAAGTGTCCTATGTGGCTGTTGATGTCCTCAGCTCCTCCATAATAGCTGGCTGGAGATATGTGGTCCTTGTCATACGGAGCCCACCCCTCCATCAAGCAGCTCAAGACATGACAAATGTCTTCGTGGGTAAGCTAGTGAGGAAGCAAAAGGGGGCAGGTACGGCAGAGTCAATGTTTTTGAACCTAATCTCCAAGTGATATCCTAGCACTTTTGCCACCGTCTCTTCGTGTGGTCCGTGAGTTCCAGGAGGTGGGGACTATCTGGGGCCAGGGTAGAGACAGCCCACCACGGCAGGACACTGTAGGACAACATCTGTTGGCTCTTATGTAAATCTTACTATTCTTAACTTGTATAAAATTAAAACAACTATTTTTATTAAAACAACTATTTTTTTCTTTCAGAAGAAACATGACTTTGAGTTATGACCTTAGTCTGAATATTCTCCTTTTTTTTAAAAAAATAAGTCACCGTGGGCTTTTAAGTGTACTGTCCGATAAACTCATTATTCATAAGAATAATGCGTAAAACTATGATGGCCCCTTGGGAGGCAGAGTCAGGGGGATCACACGTTTGAGGCCCACTAGGGCAACGTAGTGAGATCCTGTCTCAAAGTTAAAAATAAAAGGACTAAAGATGCATTTCAGTGTGAAACCCCTGGGTTCAACCCCCAGTACTGAAAAGAAGTCCACCACAACTATAAGGGCTTAACAAGGCCAACGTCAATGCCACTGCCATGTTCCTTCGGGAAACTCCAGTGTGAAGTTGTGATGCAGTCAAGTCACGGTCTAAAAACTTTCACAGAAAAGATTACCCCGTAAATACCCAATGCTGTTTTCAAAACAATGAAACAAGCACAGGTATTTTATTCTAATACCTGCAATGTTAAATGCTTAGCTCAGCCATTCCATCCTGCTAGATCTCCACAGTAGGAGGAAGTTGCCAGGAGTGTGACTGACAGGAGGAGGAGGACCGTGGGCCACTTCACTCCCCTATCCAGCACTGATGGTCAAGCCCAGGACCTCAGCCCAGGACCAAGGCCCTGTCCCATGCATCCTCAGCGGGATTCTGTCAGATTGGATCCGACATTCCTGGCCGACCCTGGTATTTCCCTGTTGCTATTTTCTCAAACACCCACAAACCTATCGGATATATCAGAGCCATCAGGGTCATGAAGCTCTGCTGTTGAACATTCCTCATTAGTTTCCTGATGCCCAAGAGATAAAGGACAAGCCTATTTTAATGATGTATAGACTCTGCCTCTTTTCTTAGACTCATCTTCAATTCATTTGTCAGCCCAGACCACCCTGTGTACAGGTCCGTTCAAGCTGTACTAACTTTGTTCTCCAATTACCAAGCACCCGTCCTCGCTTATGAACTCGGCCATTGCCTCTCCTCTGTGAAACACACTGTGCTGCCAACATTTCATCCAGTGGAGCTGCTCCCTGTGGTCTCCGTTAGATACACTTCTATCAAAATACCTCAACAATAAATTGATCTGATTCCTTTGTACTTCTGTAAACTTGTTGGGGACAGGTCCCCTGTGGTGTCCCCATAGCCCAGCACAAGTAGATTGTGCATTGCTCCACACACAGAGGTACCACCACATCCGCTTTCTCTGCTGAACCAGCAGAGTATTGATTTGCAAAAATTTTATTTAGAACTTGGAAAATTTACAGTAATTCTGATGAGAAGAAATTCTTGTTGCTATGGTCTTTTAGCTATAGCAATAACCAACAGTTTCTATCCTTAGAAGGTGATTCCAAATTGCTAGAATTCAAAACATCTAAATTTCATAAATAGCAGTATTCTTGGAAAATCCTTGATATTCTTAGTCCAAAATAAGTTCCCACAAATTCTAGCATCATTTGAGTAGAATGTAATTGGCTATCTATTTTCTTGGAGTCGGTCATATAAATTGTTTTAATTTTAGACAAGATAGCCAACAGGAAGTAGTCATGAAGTAAGAATGAGACCTTTTCACTCCAGTCTCTGGAGGCCTTCCCTGTACAGAGAGAAAACGAAAGGAATAAGCATAGAAAACCGTTCTGCCTCAAATGCTAAGCAATAAAAATAAAACAAGTAGAAGAATTTGTTATTAGGAGACTTTAGGCAATGAAGAATCATTACCATCTAACAAACCAGTCTCCTGGGGTATTCGGAAGGCAACAATCTAATGTAGCCATACATGGCTACATTGTCTGCTATTATCCTGGCTTCTCCACAGAAGTGTCTCATTTAGCTTATAAAATGAAGCTAAAGAAAAAAAGCTATGAATAGAATTGTGTATCTATTGTAAAACTCTTTTATAAACCTCTTTGCTCAAATTCATATCTATTAGAAGGAATTTAAATATATGTATTTCTCATTTTTACAAAGTATTTCAAAAGGAATATAACCCATTATGTAAATTATGATAGTTAATTTTCAAATAAAAGTGTCCATAATGTCCTATGTAAAAGTTATAAGGGCCAGGGATTTAGCTCAGTGGTTTCACTGCCTGCTGCTCAAGCGCAAGGACCAGAGTTCGATCCCTGGTACCAAAAAAAGCTTTAGATTAAATTAAATTATCTTGAATAGAATAATAAAAGTATACCAACCTAGGAAATGTAGAAGATAAATGTTATAGCTCCTGAGGGAGAAGGTTGCCTCATGTAAAGAGACTTTTACTTTTTATTAATTATTTTTGCAGTGTTTGGGATGGAACCCAGGGCCTCACACATGTCTGGCAAATGCTCTATCACCGAGCTATACCCTCAGACATAAGATTTTTAATGTTTAAGAAAAATGTCTAGAAACTTCCCACATCCAGCAGAATTTAAAGCAGGAATTCCTTTTAAATCTCTTCACATAGTGTAGAACTTGCCAGACACTGGTCTGTCCCTGCGATGGCAATGTGGCCTCCTCAGAGTGCCTCCTGCCAGAGCACACCAGCCTCTATCAACTAACCGGCTGCCTCTTTACCACTTGTGGCAAGGACAACACAAGGAAAATATTGAGTAGACTTGGAATCCCTCCATGCTGAAGCCAAAAGTCAAAGCAGAGATACCTGCTGTTCATCTCCTTCCCCTGAAGTCTGCTTTGATCCATTCCAGCTTCTCAAGGTCACCAGAGCCCCAGTCTCCAAGGGCTCTTGGGTCCTGGGTTCACCCCTTCTGCCCAAACCCCAATGTGGCCCTCAGCTGTGAACAGGAAAGTGAAAACTGTTTATTCTTTTCACTTCTCTGAAATTCCTACTTGTCAACTCTTGACAATGTTTTACACAGAGATGAGAGGCTGAGGGGCAGTGAAAAGACACTGATACTTTCTCTAGTTAGAGAATGTGTATTTCCCCACCTCCTGTCAAAACTTTCATAGCAGCAGTGGCTCTTCATGACTCCTCTCCAGGGTATGCTTTTGATCCCTTCCAAGACCTTCCTGTATGTTGAACCAGAGGGCAATGTGAAGATTCCAGGCACTATTTCAGGTGAGAACTTTGAAACAATAAATACTATTGGTCTTGTAGGTTGTATGGAAGTGACACACAAATACCACTCAGTTGGGTACAGTTGTGCTTTGACTGGGTCCCCAGTGTTCATCTGATGGAAACAGGATCCCCAAGGGAATAGTATGAAAGATGGGAACTTTAAGAAGGGTCTAGGTCAGAAGAACTCTGCTCGTGTGTGGATTAATGCTGTAATCACCAGGGTGGGTTACTTACTCCAGGGGTGGAGTACTTATTAAAGGAGTGGCTCCTGAAAGACAACAGCTGTGCTCTCTTGCCTTTCCACCTGTGATGACACAGTAAGAATGACTTCACCAGAGCTCATTATATTAGACTGCTTGAGATTAGACTCCAAGCCTTCAGAAATGTAAGTAATAAATCTCAATTCTTTATATTTTACCAAGTTTTGAGTATTTTGTAATAATGGCACAAAACAAAGGCAGGTGTGCTTTAGAAAAAGGGGAAAATGATATTTAATTAAAATTTGGAATTAATAAGTCCCTCTTCTTAGGTATAATTGCCTGTAAATTCCTGTAAATATAGGTTCTATTACCAAATACCTATAAGGATCTTCATAGTGGAACTCTTCATTCTATTTATTGAAAAACAATCATTGCTACCATTTTATGCCCTGAGCATATTAAAAATAATCTGGAAGCAAAAATAAAATTTCTTCTGGAAAATAGAAATCTATATCAAACCCTTAAACATGTTCTCTAAAACATTCTAAACTGTGCTGTCACCATGGCCTGGACCCATATATTTGTTTTCTGTTCTTTGTCTTCAGTTAAGTGTGTGAAAGTCAGCTGTATCTGCAATTGCTCTGCGAATTTGGTTATTCTGCTTTGAGGCTTGTAAGTAATTATTTTGGAGAAGTTTCAAATATTTGAATTGATTATTCTTATCTTCATCCTATATTACTTTTAAAAAGCAGCTGGCTGAAAGTCACTAGTTCCAGTGAGTTCATCCTGAAGAACAGACCAGGCTGTGTACTGTAAACATTAACAGAGTTGCTCTGGACAATGAGCTGTCTGAACAGAAATGACTTGAATTATCCAATATAGGAGGTCTTACAATAACAACCTGTTTGCAGGAAATCGCCACTTTAATAGCACATACAAATATATTTATAGACTACCTCTTAATGATGCAGAATACTAAGGTTGTGGGGGAAAATATCATCTTTCATTTAAAGACCTTATGGTATAGAAACAGAAGATGCTATTTAGTAGCATATATAATTTAGTAATAGAATGTGTAATTTTAGCATCATATTTATATATGAGGACAAGTTGAGTCAAGGATCAATCTCAGATGTAAAGAAGATTCAGTTTTGAAATTATGTTGATTTTATTGGTTGAAACTCTTTTCTATTCAATTATTAAAAATTGACATTGAGCCTGCTGCAGACAGGCAGGTGTGCAGACGTGGTCCTGAGGTTGCCAGTCATGCTAAAAACACCGAATCAGCCCACTGGGGACAAGCAGGTCTGCGGACGCAGTCCCGAGGTTACCAGTTGCTCTGAAAACACCAAATCAGCCTGTGCCCAGGCAGCAATCCAATGGATCCCCCCCGCCCCGCTCCTTTGCCATCTTCTCTGTATAGCCACCTGGTTCCACACCACAAAGACGCAGAGGACACCAGACCACCAGATCACTGTACTGGAGCTAATCAAGTTCTCAGCATTTAAAGAATTCCTGCTCAGAGGTAGGGGCTTCTGAGTCATCGTCCCACTGCTCCTGGTCCAGAGGAAGGGGCTTCCAGGCCACCATCCCTACCTCCGCAATTGGCCCCTAGCCCACCTCTCCAAGCTCAGAGGAGGAGAGCTGCACGGGCACGAACAGCACCACCCTGTCCCCCACTCAAAATGAGAAGACATGTAAATAGGTCTCAAAACCAGACTTCCAGATCACCTACACCAACCCCAAAGGGAAATGAGATTGAACACTCTGATAGTCAATCACCTGGACCCACTGAACTGGCAACAAAAGGGGATCTGGAAAAAATGAAATCAGAAATAGTTTCTCAGATAACAGGAGAAGTTGTGGCCCTAGTGCAAGGCATGATTAATAAATCTAGAGAGGAGCTCAGGAACATGATGGAATCCCAACAGAAGAAACAAATGGAATCCATAAAACAGATGCAAATAGATCTCCAGGAGATGAACAACTCCACTGAAAGTCTGCACAGCAGAATGAGCCAATGTGAGGACAGAATTTCAGATATAGAAGACAAGATTGCAATTAATGATCAGGAAAAGAAAAATTGTTTCAAAATTATAAGGGAACATGAGAAATCAATCCAGCAGCTGCTAGATGATGCAAAGAAGAATAACATAAGACTGATCAGAGTCAAAGAAGAAACAGGAGAGAGTGCAGATGATATAAAAAAACTCTTTGCAGAAGTAATGGGAGAAAACTTCCCAAGCAGGGGAAAAGAACTTGACATACAGATAAGTGAGGTATATAGGACTCCAAATAGCCTTGATCAAAAAAAATCTACACATAGACATATAATTGTTAAGATTCCAGAAACTCAACAGAAGAACAAAATTCTCCAAGCAGTGAGAGAAAAGAAACAAATCATCTACAAAGGAAAGCCAATCAGAATCACAGCAGACTTCTCAACACAAACCAACAAGGCAAGAAGAGCTTGGAGTGACATATTCCAAGCCCTAAAAGAAAATAGTCTCCAACCCTGATTGATATACCCTGCAAAACTATCTTTCAAAATGGATGGTGAAATAAGATACTTTCATGACAAAGAGCACCTTAGGAACTTTGTGAATACCAAACCAGCACTCTAAAGAATTTTACACAATATCCTAGGAACAGACATTGAGGATCACAATCCCAGGAAGCAAAGCAGAATGAACCCATCTGGCATGACAAGAAATTAAATGTAAAGGGGGAGAGTCCAACAAAAAGAAAAAGTCATGGCAATGACAAGTCAATATGTTTCAGTTATAACCATCAATGTTAATGATCTCAATTCACCAATCAAAAGAAACAGACTGGCAGAATGGGTCAAGAAGCAAAATCCAACAGTATGCTGCATACAAGAAACACACTTAATTCAAAATGAAACTATAGACTGAAAGTTAAAGGGTGGAAAACAATGTTCAATATGACTGGAACCCCCAAAAAAGCAAGAGTAACTATCCTCTTTGCAGATCCAGTAGATTTCAAACCAACACTGATTAAGAGAGATGAAGAAAGACACTACATCCTTGTAAAGGGAACAATCCAAGAGGAAGAGATGACAAACATAAATATCTATGCACCAAACACTAGTGTGCCCAACTATATGAACAAATACTGACAGACATGAAAAGTCATATATGCACTAATACAATTGTAGTGGGGGACCTCAACACCCCACTATCACAAATAGATAGATCAACCAGACCAAAAATAAGTAATGAAATACTAGAACTCAATCGAACTCCTGAACAAATGAACTTAACAGATGTTTACAGAGTCTTCCACCCCACAAAATCAGAATACACATTCTTCTCAGGTGCACATGGGTCATTCTCCAAAATAGACCACATACTCACACATAGAACATGTTTAAGTAAGTGCAAAGGAATTGAAGTTATCCCCTGTATATTATCAGACCATAGTGCTATGAAATGGGAGATCAACAGCAAAAGAAACTCAAAAAATTTCATAAACACTTGGAAATTGAACAACACACTTCTGAATAAGCAATGGGTCACAGAGGAAATTAAAGAAGAAATCAGACAGTTCCTTCAATTAAATGACAATGACAAAACAACATATCAGAATCTATGGGACACAATGAAAGCAGTCTTACGAGGGAAATTCATAGCAGTGAATACGCATATTAGGAAAACAGAATGAGCCCAATTAAACAACCTGACGCTGAACCTCAAGCTTCTAGAAAAAGAAGAGCAGGACAACCCCAGAGCTCATACAAGGGAGGAAATTATAAAGATCAGAGGAGAAATCAATGCAATGGAGACTAAGAGACCGATACAAAAAAATCAATGAAGCCAAGAGTTGGTTCTTTGAAAGAATCAAAAAAATCAACAAATCCTTAGCCAAACTTATCAGAAAAAGGAAAGAAAAGGCCCAAATCCATGCAATTAGGAATGAAAAGGATGAAATTACAACAGACCCAATAGAAATCCAGAGGATCATCAATACCTACTTCCAGAACCTATACTCCAATAAGATGGAAAACACAGAAGAAATGGACAGATTCCTAGATACATATGAATTACCAAAGTTGAACATAGAAGACCTAAAAATTCTGAACAACCCAATATCAACCAATGAAATTGAAAACATAATTAAAAACTTATCAACTAAGAAAAGCCCAGCCCCTGATGGCTTCACTGCTGAATTCTACAAGACATTTAGAGAGGAACTACTGCCACTACTGTTTAAACTCTTCAATGAAATTGAAAGGGAACCATATTCCCAAATTCATTCCTGGAAGGAAGCATCACCTTGATCCCCAAACCGGAGAAAGACCCAACCAAAAAGGAGAACTATAGGCCAATCTCACTGATGAACATAGATGCAAAATAAGATATTGGCAAACAGAATGCAGAAGATTATCAAGAAGATCATACACCCTGATCAAGTGGGATTCATCCCAGGGATGCAAGAATTGTTCAACATATGCAAATCAATCAGTGTAATACACTGTATCAATAGAGCCAAGGACAAAAACCATATGATTATCTCCATAAATACAGAAAAAGCATTTGACAAAATCCAACATGCATTTATGATAAAAACCCTACAAAAAATTGGAATAGATGGTCTCTACCTCAAACTGATAAAAGCCGTCTATGAAAAACCAACAGCCAATATCATACTAAATGGTCAAACACTTAAATCCTTCCCATTAAAATCAGGAACAAGACAAGGATGTCCACTATCACCACTCTTGTTCAATATAGTTTTGGAAACACTAGCCAAGGCATTTAGACAAAAGAAAGAAATAAAAGGAATAAAGATAGGAAATGAAGAAGTCAAATTGTCATTATTTGCAGATGACATGATACTGTATATAGAAGACCCCAAGAACTCCACCAAAAGTCTTCTAGACTTAACAACCAAATACAGTCAAGTAGCTGGTTACAAGGTTGACACATAAAAATCAATGGATTTCCTCTACACGAATAACAGACACACGGAGAGAGAAACGGGGCAAATAGTTCATTTCACAGTAGCATCCAAAAAACTGAAATACCTAGGAATCAAACCTGATGAAAGAAATCAAAGACCTCTTCTCTGAAAACTATAGCACTCTGAAAAGAGACTGAAGATGATATCAGAAAATGGACAGACATCCCCTGCTCCTGGGTAGGAAGGATTAATATAGTGAAAATGGCCATACTTCCAAAACTGCTATATAGATTCAATGCAATTCCAATTGAGATCCCAGCAGCATACTTTATGGACCTTGAGAAAACAATCTAAAAATTCATTTGGAACAAGAAGAGACCCAGAATAGCAAAAGCAATTCTAGGTAACAGAGACATGGCAGGGGGCATCACAATCCCCAACCTGCATCTATACTACAAAGCTACTGTGATACAAACATCATGGTACTGGCAAAGAAACAGACCTGAGGACCAGTGGACCAGATTAGAAGATGCAGAAACAATGCCAGACACACTCAGCCATCTCATCTTTGATAAAGGAGCCAAACACCCTCACTGGAGGAAAGATAGCCTCTTTAATAAATGGTGCTGGAAAAATTGGGTTTCAACCCGCCAAAGATTAAAACTAGACCTATATCTCTCACCATGCACTAAACTAAAATCGAAATGGATTAAAGATCTAAATATTAAAATAGGAGCGCTGAACCAGTTGCAAGAGAGTTTAGGTAGAACTCTTGAAGACATCGGTGTAGGAAAAGATTTCATGAACAAAACCTCAGTTTCCCATGAACTAGCACAAACAATCACCAAGTGAGATCTCTTCTTATTGAAAAGCTTCTGCACAGAAAGAGAAACCAGCAGCAATGTGAAGAGATAACCCACAATGTGGGAAAAAAATCTTCACCTGTTTTTCCTCAGACAAAGGTCTACTATCTCAAATCTATAAAGAACTTAAAAAGATCAGACCTCCCAAATTTAAAGACCCAATCCAAAAATGGGCATCTGAAATGAACAGACATTTCTCAGACAAGGAAGTAGAAATAGCAAATAAATACATGAAAAAATGTTCAACATCACTGGTCATTCGAGAGATGCAAATGAAAACAACACTGAGATTCCACCTCACTCCAGAAAGAATGGCTGCTGTTAAGAAATCAACCAATAACAAATGCTGACAGGGCTGTGGGGAAAGAGGAACCCTGCTCCACTGCTGGTGGGAGTGTAGACTGGTGCAAGTACTGTGGAAATCAGTATGGAGATACCTCAAAAACTAGGACTGGAAGTCCCATTTGACCCTGCTATTTCACTGCTGGGGTTCTTCCCCAAAGAATTAAAAGAATCATACCACAGTGATATATGTGCACCCAGGTTCATAGCAGCACAGTTTGTGATAGCTAAAACTTGGAAACAGCCCAAATGCCCATCAACTGGAGACTGGATAAAGAAAATGTGTTTTTTTAAAATAAAGTGGAGTACTACTCAGCCATAAAAAATGAGAAATTAGAGACATTTATAGCTAAATGGATGCACATTGAGGCGATTCTCTTAAGTGAAATAAATAGGACACATATGTATAAATACTGAATAGTTTCTCTGGTGTGAGAAACTGAAAGTGTAAATAAGGACTAAAAGGTATAATAGATAATGTGAAATTGGAAGAAAAGGGGCAAAGAGGAAGGGGAAGTGAAGGGGTAGGGGAAAGGATAGAAGGGAATGGGATTAATATGAGAAAATTTAAAAATAGGAACAAAATCTTTGTAAATAGGGAGGACTGGAGGAATTGAAGGGAGGGTTGGGCAAGGATGAAAAATAAGAACCAAGAGAGATTATGTTAAGTTGCAAATTTCCAATGATGAATGTCATTATATTGTATACCTGAAATGTATCAATGATTAGAATGAATAATTGATAATGCAAAATAGGAAGAAAAGGTCCAAAGGGGTAGTGTTAGCAGGAGGGACAGGGAAAAGGAAAGAAGGGAAAGGAAAATGATGAGAAATGGAAAAAATGGAAATAAAGTCTTTGTAAATAGGGAAGGGTGGAGGGCCTGAAGGGAGGGCTAGGAATGGGGAAAAAATAAGGACCAAGATGCATCATGTAATGGTACAAGTTCCCAATGAGAAACGTAAATGTACTGTACACCTAAAATGTACCAATAAAAGAATTTAAGAAAAAAGAAAGGAAAATATGTTTAATTAAAACAAAGTGTAGTTATTGGAAGTATTAAATACTGTGGTTGAGTTGAACTACTCAATTAAAAATTAAGTAGGAATTCAATGTATATAAATCTAATATTAACTTATAAAAATGTGAAAGACATTTTAACAAAATCAGAAAAGAAATATTTATCTTTTGCTGTTTTACCTTGGTTCTTGTGTCTTTAGCCACCCATTAAATTGTGACTTGAGCCTTTTGTCATATTCTAAAGAGATTAAACTACATAATCTATGAATAAACTTAAATATTCTATTTTCATAATACTTACATTTTGGTTCTCATCCAAGAAATGATTGCAAGATTTACATTATGACTTGATACATAAAACATTCTTACTGTAAGTCACAGGCGTGCAAGACAGCTATGGGATGGAAGAAAAAAGATGGATTTTGAAAAACTCACTGGAACAAGCATCACATTATGAACAATATGCATTTTTCTCCTGGGAACTTACCCGTGAAACAGAAGCCTGTTCATTATGCCCCAAAGCAGCCATGAGAATATACAGGTTGAGGGGCAAATGACATATGCATGAATAGCCAGAGTATTAGTGGGATCTGACCCTGAATGATCTTGCATATGAATCTGCTATTTTCCGAAGAGAACCACATGAGGTTTACAGCTGACACTGCAGTTAATTCATGTTGCTGTTCATCTTAACCATTTAGTACATATGAGTTATTTTGTGAAATAAGAGAAAGGGAAGAATTGTGGCTTGGTGGTTATAGCTGGGGGAGTGAAAGTCAGAAGTCTGCGGACAGGTCTAACAATGGGCTTTTTGTGTAACAGTTGGAAGGTTCTTGACTTTAGCAATTAGATTTACCACACACTGACAGTGAACAATATTAATTTTCTTTTCTTGTATTTGAGAGTAAAGTTCATTCATGAAAGCTATCAATATTTACTGAGCACTTACTATGTACTTCTACATAGTAGTACACAGACTCACCATGCTGGGGCATATATTCCAGAGACAAAAGTCTCTCCTTGCTCTTTGATATGCAGGCATTTTGACTGAAACAACTCAGTAATGAAATCCTTTTGGAATTTTAATAGTTCCAATTTGGAAAACTCATGAATGGAATGATGGTTTGGCAGGAGCCCTCTTCAGCAGTGTCTGTGGGTCTCCAGAATTCCACCAATGCTTATATTAGATTATGCAAAGCTGGGTTTGCAGCACCACAGAGCTGATTGGTATAACTGGGTGTGAGAAGAAACTCATTCTTTGACTCTGACAGTCCCAACATACTCAGTACAGTTGCTAGTATTGCCTTGCAAGTGCTGCGGGTAAATGACACAGGGCCTGGCATGGGTCTGAGCCCATCCCTACTGTTCAAGCTGTACAAGATCTCTGGAAAGTTAACGGTCTCATGCTTTTCTCATCTGCAAAACAGACATTGCAACAATTACTTCACATTATTGTAAGAACTGCATAAACTCACCACTGGCATTCAAAAAGGTCGATACATACTAGATTCCTTGTATGTTCTTCTGGCCAGAAACATCTCAAGATGCAGCTGCTGCAAATAATTCAGTGACATGGAAATTGCATTTTCTGACCAACTCAGACTCTAATCCAATATCTATGGTTAGAAAAAATGCAGGGAAGTACATGTTAGAAAAATTTGAGCTGAGAGTTCTTGGCTCATCGCTTGTTTAATTTGTGACTTTGGGAAAGTAATTCAGTATTGTCTGGCCTCACTAGAGCACCTGGGAATAAGAGAATCAATGCTGCTCCAATGCTGCTTCTATGGTTTCTGGATGAGCCAAATGAATTGTGAAAATAGCTCCGAAAAAACTGTATTATTTATTTGCCAGGTATACTTCTAACTTTTGGTCTGAGCAAAAATTAGGAAAGGCAGAGAGGAGACAGAATCATGTTGAAATTCATGTAGTCTTTTCCACAGGAATGAATTACGAATTCATATTATGAAGACATGAGATTAATATATCCACCAGCAATTTACACAGAAACCATACTCACCTTGGACGAACATAAAACAGAATCCAGATGTGTATGTCACATCCGTCAGCAAAACTACCTGTAAGAGAGAAAAAGTAGCATCTTGTTTCAAGCTAAATAATAATAATGTATTATGAGACTATGAGGTATTAACAGCAAAATAGTGATCTGATGGAATAATCGGGAAAAAGTAGGTCACTCATTTTCACCACACCCATGACCTAATGAAAGGAGGTATGTAGCCTTCTGAAACCTCCCCATGTTGATCTGGGGTTTCCTTTCATACAATTCATGATTTTTAACATCAACTGGTACAATGTTTTCCACAATTGACTACTAGGAGTATGTTCTTTTCTCTTACTGCCGAGAAAACACCTCAAAGGATGTTATTGTGTGGCCATTTCTGCAAGAAAGAAGTGGAGAGGCCGGGGGTTTAGCTCAGTGGTTTCACCACCTGCTGCGCAAGCACAAGGACCTGAGTTCGATCCTCGGTACCAAAAAAAAAAAAAAGAAAGAAGTGGAGAGTCTGAGTGTGAGAAGCTGAGGTGGAGGCAGCTGCAGCCCTGCACTCACTGGACAGTGCAGAGAAAGCCTCCCAGGCTTAACAGAGACAAGTGTGTCCAGCCGCCCCTAAATATGTACAGTTGTCACATGACCATCAACATACTGTAGATGATAAGAGATGGAAATGTTAACTACCTTGATTCGATCACTGTACTCTAACGCATATCAAATTGTTACAATTTACCGTACACATTTATACAAATGAAATAGTAATGCATTTTTTAAATAATGTCTGTGTGCTCTGTAATACAAAGGGAACAAAGACAAGCAGGCACAAAAAGTTAGAAATCATCTCCAATTCCACAGGAAAAAAATCCAATTCAAAAATGTTTAAATTTTATTGCATTTATCCTAATTTTAAACATAAAATTCATAAAGAAAATAAATTTTCTTAGCATTATTACCAGAAATCAATTTTTTTGAACAGATACGAAGGGGAGTGGTACAGCTCAGCAGTAGGGGGCTTGTCGAGCACACACATGGTCCTGAGTTTGATCCCCAGCAATGAGGGTCAATCAGTCAATCAACCAACCAATAAACACACAAGACTAGAATTTCTCTTACTATAAACCATTGTAGAGTTATTAAGTGTGAGAAGTCCATTTGGATTCTAAGGAAAGTCTCAGCATCTCTCCAACTTAGTGAAGTTGGAAAAAGAGATAACAAGCAAACTCTATTACTGCTGATAACCAAGTCAAATATACCACTGGACATAGTAGTGGCCACCAGCACCCAGCTAATCATAGTTCTTTTGGATATATTCAAAGGTAAAAATGCATCCCCCATTTTGTAACTTAGTGCGACAAAAGCATACTTCAGTTTCACAATGAAAAAATAAAAACACAAATGGCTTTTGATGTGGTATGCATGGTAATGTGCTGAAATATATTTGAATAGGTAGTAGCTGTGCAAACTTCTATTCCTGATTTCACTGTGGTCTAAAATGTTATTAGTCCCTGACAAAACAGAAGAATATCATCAAAAATGCAGGCCAGGTTTTGTTTGTAAATGAGGTTGAATAAGCCAGCAAGCTTGGGAGCAACACATCAGGGACCCTGAGCACTGTGCTGTTCTGTGATGCCCAGTGGGACTGCCACTGCTCTGAGCCCAAACCACAGTGCGGGTGTGGCTGGGACAGAACACAGCAGGCTTTCAAATGCCTAGGCCTAGTCTCCTCTGTGACATGGCATTTTTCCTTGCTGAGAGCTACTTTCCTCATTTACTCATATAAGCAAATTTGTAAGTGCATTAAAATGTTCTTGTTAGGGTAGCCATGAATGATAATTTCTTAAAATAAATTGTTGGGATATAGGAATACTGGGGAAGGAAGTTAGAAAACCAAATGAGCTTTAGAATCATGTTCATGCCTCAGGCCTCAAATGGGGCCTACATTATGCAGATGTGATCTAGAGAATCTTTAGGTCTTTAGGTTTCCTATTCTGTAAAATAGGGACAATAAAATGCATAATGGATAGAGTTGTGAGAAGTAAAGGACCTAAGGCATATAACCTAATTAATAAACAACCTATTTTTCTCTTTCAAAGTCAGGAAATAATATTTATGAATTAATAACGTCTGGATGATGACTTCTAATGACTCGGATGATGCCTTTGATATGTTCCTGACATATCCAACAGAGTTGCTAACACAGGCCAGGCATAGAATTCTAAATTATGAGATCAGCTGAAAGTATAGATGACCACAGCGATAAACAAGAACAACCAAGGCAACATTTGTAGGTATAACCAATCCATCTCATTTTTTGGAAATGCTTAGCCTGCCCTAAATCTACAATTCCTTTACTTATGACTCCATCAGAAAGTTAATCCCTAATAAAACAGGGACGACTGCATTGAATTAACTTCATTGCTTGATAACTGTAGAGAGAAATAAAACAGATTTATCATCATCATCATCATCATCATCATTATCATCATCATCATCATCATCATCATCTTTATTCATCTAGTTTCCACTGGCTAAGCCAGAAATAGGGATATATCCTTAACTTCTAAAATATAAAACTGGCCACACTATTTTCCTGCTCAAATCATTTTAATTATATCTATTGTCTAGAAAGTTTTTCGAGCTATATTAAAGTATAATTCATGTACAATAAACCACATACGTTAAGTGTGCAATTTGATATGTTTGCTATAAGAAACCATCACTACAACAAAGATAATGAACAAACTCACAAAAGTTTCTTCGTGCCCTTGTATTCTTCCTGTCGTCTACCTCTTATATCTCACCTGCCTATCCACAGAAACCACTACTTTCCTTTTGAAACTGAAGGCTTGTCTATTGTTTCATGTATATGGAGTCATATAAATGTATATCGTCTTTTAGGTTTGGCTTATTTCACTCAGCACAGTTATTCTGAGACTCCCTGGAGTTATTGCAGGTAACAGTAGATAACTCCTTTTCATTCTGAGCAGCACCCTATTGTAGGGAATCACCCCAGTGTGTTCATCCATTCACTTGTTGATGGACATTTGGGTTAGTTCTGGTTGAGGGGGGTATAAATAAGACATGTCTTGAGTTCTGTGTCAAAGTTTCTAAACAGTTCATGTTTGGATGGAATCCTTTATGTATTAGTGTCTGCCTGTTTATGATCATCTTTTACATACACTATAGTCCAATTGAAAACTTCTCTCCTTAGCCCCTTACCATGATATTTCCTCCTCATTCATCAAACCCAGGCATCTTTTTACCCCAAAGCCTGTCACACCTTCCCTTCTATTGGATGCTCACTCCAGGCCAGTCAGGGAGAGTTCTAATCTCTGCAGGCTCACCTCATCCTACAGGACCCCACCCTACCAATCTCCTTTATTTAAATTATCTACTTAGATATTCACATCCCCCCCTGATATTTTATATTTTTACATTTTAGCTTATCACAATCAAGGTATTTATTTTCAATCTGTTTTCCAGGACTAAGGGAATAAATACTTGTAGGACTGCGTGTTACGTGTCCAATAAAGTAAGTACAATTACATCTCTAAACTATCTATGCATTAAAATCACTCATCTGTAGAAATTCAATCTCTAATTTCTCCAAGGGGCTCTGGTCTTTGTGGTTACCTTTGGACATTCTCCTCTAGTTCCTTCAGGCTTCCAGCACAGACTTTTTAGCCTCCCATCACTGACCCTTCAGCTTTCCAACATGGACTCAGACTGGACTCTGCAGTGAGCTCCAGGCCTTCCCCTTTGGCTGTACTCTCTGGATCTCCAGCAGGAAGGCAGTCATTTTGCATTCTTGATTCCACAGGCAGACATGGAAAGCCAACTTGGTAAATCCTTAATACAGTCTATATATTTTATATTAACTCTGTTCCTCCAGCAAACCCTAAGTGATACAGATTTAGATAAAAAGTAAGCAATATATATTATATATAATATATAATAATAAATATAGAATAAATGTCACTTTGTGATTTGTGCCATGAATAAAATTAGAACAAGAGCCTGTGTGCCTCTTAAGAGGCAGGAGGGTCACAAGTCTGAGTCCAGCCTGAGCAACATAGTGACTTAGCAAGATGCTGTCTTAAAATAAAAAGGGATGAGGATGTAGCTAAGCATAAAGG
This sequence comes from Heterocephalus glaber, assembly GCF_053883595.1. Lineage (NCBI taxonomy): Eukaryota > Metazoa > Chordata > Mammalia > Rodentia > Bathyergidae > Heterocephalus > Heterocephalus glaber. Next base: position 7,734,497 of record NW_028258161.1, on the reverse strand, counting down.
ACCTGAGTTTAATCCCCAAGACTGGAGAGGGAAAAACAGGACAAGGGGAAGAGATGAGGAGAGGGTAAAAAGGGCTACTTTACACAGGTAAACTTAATTTAATTTAGTTTGTTTATCTCTCTTAACCCATATATTGGGGCTGGATATATCACTGATAGAATATATGCTTATGTGCAAGGTTCTGGGTTCAATCCCAGCATCACATCAAAAATAAAAATTAAAAATAACACAGATACTACAAATTATGTAAAACATACAGCTACATACAACACGATGAATTTTTACTTTGTGTATGTATGTATGAAATTTTTAATTTAATCAATACTGAAATTGAGCCAGGGTCCCTAATCCTTCATTTACTTTGTAAATTTTTGTACAAGGCATGAGTACAGGTGTGCACCACCACACCCGGCCTTGCTGTATATGCTCATGTAACCACTACACAGACCAATACGTAGACCCTTCTCTGGGCATGGTGGTGCAGTCCTGTAAGCTCAGCTACTTGGGAAGCTGAGGTAGAAGAATCCCAAGTTTGAGGTCAGCCTAGGAAACTTAGTGAGATTGTCTCAAAATAAAAAATAAAAAGAGTTGGGATTTTAGCTCACTGGCAGAGGGCCACCGAGGTGCAATCCCCAGGGCTGCAAAAAATAAATTAATTAAATTTAAAAGGGTCTGGAATGTGGCTCACTGGTAGAGTACTTGACTAGCACAGGTTCAACTCACACTACTGAAAAAGAAAAACTTTTTTGGAGTGTTCCAGGTTTCCTTATTCATTTCCCAGTTAGTCACCTCTAAGAGTAAACTACTACTTTGACTTCTGTCACCAATAAATTTTACCTAATCTTAAATTTCAAATAAATGGAATCATAGTGTATCAAAAAAAAAAAAAAGAACAGTAAAAGAAATGCAATTGCTAATGTTTCAAAGTATTCACCACTACTTGAAGATTTCCAGCCTAACTGATAGGGGTTTCATAGTTACATGTGAAAATTGCATTTTAAAATGTTTTTAATTTTATAAGTACATGTGTGTAGTACATAATGAATGCATCCCTAGTGAGAAGCTGGTACATGTGAAAAACACATCTTAATTCCTTTTTTCTTCCTCTTTCCCTTTTCTTCCTTCCTTGTCCACTCATCTCTTGACCCCCTCCCCTCTCGGTGCATGTTTGCAGCACATAATGTTTACATTCCTTATGCAGAGGTAGTAAGTACACTTAATCTCCTTCTCCTTTGAGAAAGATCTATCTCCCTCATCCTATTATGGAAAGCTGCATTTTAAAACACATCATAGTCCACAGTTCTGCAAGGATGCTTATGTTTGTAGTTATTCTAGGTATTGGTGTTTGATGAATCTGTAGAGTTCATGTGTGTTTCATAAAGTAGCCAAAGCATCCATGAGCCAGCCCGACACCTGATTGTCTCTAACATACTGGGTCAGGGACTTAACATACCTTTCTAAAAGTATATTAAGAAATTATGCCTCTGAAAAACGCTACAACTAAAGCCTCTATTTGGTGATGGATGTAGTGTAGCTGCTGACAACCAGGTGACGTTCTTTACCCACTCTCCTGATGATGCTACGCATCCTGACCCAGTCCCACCAAAGAGCTAGTTGAGCTCTGGATTTTCTGCCCATGCAGGAAATGAATAGTCTTCAACCAAATTAATGTTTTGTTGCACTGTGGAATTTGGCTAATTGTTTATTTTAATTAATATTCACCACAGATGGCCTAGATAAACATTTAGGTAGCATATTTCTGTTTTGTTATTTTATTCAAATCTTTCCATTGCACCTTCATGATTTTCAATTTCCACTTGAGAAAAAAGGTTTTGAAAGATCATTGAATATAACCCAAAAGACAAATTCCAGATTTGGATATAGATTTTCTGACTCCAAACCTTTAGTAGTATACAGGTGCTTTTCTGTCAACAGCCTTACTAAAACATTAAAAAAGGTAAAGAAATATATTTCCTTTCAGATCCTGAACCTTTTTCATATTTCATCGGTCCAAGTTCTTGGCTCATGTCTTGTGGATGAAATTCATGAAAAGAATGGTAGCATCTAACAGTAAAGATTTTATAGTACAGCTATTTAGCCCCAAATTCTGTGACATCAGACTGTTTTCTAAGGTTTCAGACATGAACTCCAAGCCTGAATGAAAAAGCAATCAGAAACAACAACAAAAAATAATGGCATAACCCCAGCACTCACTGGAAATGAGATGAAGGATGTGGCCTAAAGTCTTAAGGAGGAAATTGAATTAAGTAATACTTTTCAAACAGTATGAGATCTTTCTTAACTTCCATCAATTGTAAATATTTTTCAGAGACTTTTCCATGACACTCAGAAAGGAAACTGGACCTGAACAATGGGTCGCTAGAACATTTATCTCCCATAGCCAACATACCGATAAAAAGAAATTATCCAAACATTTTGTCTTCTATTCATTCTTCAGTATATTTCACCCACCCACTGTTATTTCCTTACCAGCTAAATACACAAATGTCTTGGTCCATTAGGAATGCTAAAGCAAAATGCCTTAGAATGGTAATTTATAACTAACAGAAATTTGCTCCTCATAGTTTGAAGATAGGGTAGCTCAAGATTCAAGCAAGAACAGATGTGGTTTCTGAAGAGGGTCTACTTCCTCATAGAAGATTAAGACTGTCTTCTCACTAAGGACAGAAAGTGTGAATGTGTTCCCTTGGGCCTCTCTTATCATGGCAGTAATCCTATTCATGATGGCTTAGATTTTTTGACCCAATCACTTTCTAGGGGTTTCACCTCCTAACACCAACACTTTAGGGTAAGAATTTTTACATACAAATTTAGAAGTATCCTACTAACATTCAGACTACCACATTCTACTCTAGTCTCCCCAAATTCATGTTCTTTTCACATACAAAATACATTCATTCTATCCTCACAGCCTCCAAATTTCTCAACTATTTCTAACACCAACTTGAAAGTCTAAAATCCAAAATCTTACCTAAATATTATCTAAAGCAGATATGCATATGACTCAAGGTATGATTCTTCTTGGGGCAAGTTTCTTTTGTGTTCTGAGCTTGTGAAATCAAACAAGTTATGTTCTTCCTAAACATGGTGGCACTAGCATGGGATGGACATCGCTATTCCAAAAGGGAGAAACAGGAAGGAAGAACACAATGACTGGTCCCAAGTAAGTTCAAAATGCAACAGGGTGAAATGATATTAAATCTCAAGGCTGGCGAATACTCTTTCTTGATTGTCTTCAAGACACACTGAGAAGGGGTAGGGCCTGCTGTCTCCAGGCAGCCTCATCCCCATGGCTTTTCTGGGGGGAGCCACATGGTAACTCTCACAGGTTGAAGCTGCATATATGTAGCTAATAAATCTGGGGTCAAGGAAGTAGGCCTATAGCCCTGGTTCCATTGCCCCAGTGGGAACCTCTGTGGTGCCCTTGCCCAGTAACAGTTCTCTTCCTGGGCCTCTCAGGTCCACCAGTTTCAAAATATAAGCAGAGGTGATCCGCCCTCCACAGTTCAGCACTCTGCATTCTGGTAGAGATGGTAGACAGAGGATGCTGCCTGAGTTTACCCACTCTGATCTCCAGAGGGGCGGCCTGAGCTACACACGGGTCCACTGGTGCCCCAGTTTGAGAAGAGATGGAATGCTGCACAGGAGTGCTGCAGTGGAGCCTGGAAATCACTCTGCACTGAGGAGCAAGCACTGTGGGCCGGTGATAGGCTGGCAGCTCCCAAGATCTCAAAAAATGCTTTTGGGATCATTCTTCCATTGTCTTGCTTCTGCCTCTCCACAGGAATCTCCTCTATAGACACAGTTGTTTCTCTGGTATGGCTTGTATCTAAATATCTCCTTAAATCCGCATGCATTTATAGGTCAGGTTTTTCAGAGGTGGCTGCATCTAGGGTGTGTGAATATGGGTTAGGAGCATCCGATAACTGGAGTAGGTCATCCTGGGTGTAGTCTATTGCAGTCTGGATGGATACAAAGGGACAGAAGAAACAGCATTGCTGCTTCCTGGCTGTCATGCCATGAGCTCTTTCTCCTCTGCTATGCCCCTTAACCATGCCACTGTAGCACAGAGTCTGTTGACTGTGGACTGAAACCTCTACAAACTGTGAGCAAAATGAACCTTTCCTTCTTTAACTTGTGGGTGTTGGGTATTGTGTCTCAGCAACAGAAAAGTAACTAAAACAACAACTACACCCTTGCTGTTATTTCCAAAATACACTTTCTCATTCTTTGCTACATGGCCAAGTAGTGAACTTACCAGGTCCTGAAGTCTGCTTCTCTTTCGAATATAAATTCCATTTTAGAATTGTGTCCTTTGTCTCACATTTTACAATAAGCACTCAATGAAAGCCATACCCTAACCTCAACACTGTTATTCTTTGCTTCTTTCACCAAATATCCAAACTCACTGCTCACAAACAATACCTTCCACAAAGCACCAGGACATGAGCACAATTCAGCCGAGGTCCTTGCCACTTTGTAACAAGGATCAATTTTTTTAAAGTTTCCAGTGACAGGTTCATTTCCTTTGGCGGTCTCATCTGAATGGCCTTGGCCATCTATGTGTCTGCAAACATTCTCTTCAGGACTATGTAGGTGAACTCTAAGAAGACTTCCTCTATAGCTCTCCTTTCCATATCCTCTCCAGACTCACCCCCAAGGCTCCAGTCTCAGTCCATGGCATGCAGGCTTTTCTTAGCATGGACTTGCATGCTCCCCTAGATGTTGCTTACTACCCAGCTCTGATTCTTAGGTATTTGTTGCAGCCTTATTCCATTCCTTCAGGGCAACTGCTGTCTTATTCCACTCAGGCTACTACAAGAAAAACAAAGAAAATCCCTTAGATTAGGTAATTTATTTTTAAAAATCTCACATTTCTAGTTCTAGTCCAAAATCAAGGCATCTTCAGATTTGATTTCTAGCTAGAGTATCCTCTCCTCCCCTCCCCCCCTCATTCAAAGATGGCACCTTCTAGATGACTTTGCATATCATCCAAAGGGCAAACAAGCTCCCTCTGGACTCCTATATAAGGATACATAGCAATCATGAGGAAAAAACTGGAAAGTGAAGAGACAGACTTCCAGAATGTTGACAGTCTCCTGGAGCTGGAGGACACATTTAGAGACTTGCGTGGCCTCAGACGCATGACTTGTGCTCCCTTCAACATTTGCTGAGAGTTGAAGCAAGGATGGTGGCTAAACAGCAAAGTCATAAAGGGCTAGAGTCAAAATTCTCAGACTACTTGGGTGACAAAGGCTTTCAAGGAAGACACTCTAAGAATAGTAAATGACAGTTGAAAGCCCTTCCTGGAGTGGAGACTTAGAAAGTGAAAAATCTCTACTTGCTTTTTCCAGGGACTTTACTCACACAGGTGCCACAAAAGGCTCTGACTCCAGCAGAGTAGTTCCCATGGGGGACAGAAGCCAGGAGAACCTTGGGTAGTTGTACAAGAGCTGGGGCAACAAAATGAGGGGTTTAATTGGCTTTTCATTCACAGCAGTTCTCCCCTTTAAGACAGTTGCTGCATCCCCGGAGGAATTACACACAACGATGCCTGGATAGACAGGTTGTGACATCAGTCTCTGAGGGAGATTTAGCTCAGTGGTCCTGCACCTGCCTTGCAAGCGCAAGGTCCTGAGTTCGATCCCCAGTACTGGAAAATAAAAAGAAAAGAAAAAAACTTAAAAAGAAAAGGGTCCCACTGTCTGTGAACCCTGGAGCAGACTCATCCCAATGCCAGCTCCGCAGATCAAGGTCTGCATGAATACTTGTCCCTGCAATAACCATACAGTGCCCTCCCCACTAGAGTCCCCTGGAAAAGTTCCATTAACTGCATCTCTGCTGTGACTCAGCACCTGCTACAGACATAAGTCCAAACCTTCTCTATTGTGATCCCAGAAGCCATCCTATCAACCCAAATGCCTAGCAAGAAAAGACTTTAACTGAAAACTGAAAGATAGGTCTGCTCCTTCAAATGCACACACACTAATTCAAGGGCACCTGGGTAACAAAGAGTTAGGCAAACATGATACCACTGAAGGAAGGTAATAATACTCCAAAGAAATGGAAATGCTATATGTAAAAAGAGTCAAAAATATCATCTTAGCTAGGTGTGGTCATGTATATCTGTTATCTCAGCACTCTGAGCTCAGGCTGTGCAAATTAGCAAGACCATGTCTCAAAATAAAAAATAAACATAAGGGCCAGGGATGCAGGGCAAAGGCCCTGGGTTCAATTCCCCGTGCCATAAAAAATAAGCAAGAAGAAAAGAACTTGAAAGAAATTCCAGGAGATATAAAAATGTGTAGACTGACAATGAAATCAAATGAGAAAATTAATGAACAAAATGAAAAGTTTAATAAAGAAATATTTTCTTAACATAATAGGGTAAAATTAGAAATGAATAATAAAAGTACTTTTAGAAAATGTACAAACCAATAAATGCTATACACCACATTAGCAGAATGAAGGATAAAATCATATGTTCAACTCAATAAATACAGAAAAGACATTTGAAAGAAATTCAGCATCTTTTCATGTAAAATGTTCTCAACAAACCAGGCACAGGAATATACCTCAACACAATAAATGCCAGATATAAAAAGCCAAAAGACAATATCATGCCCCAAAGTGAAAAGGTGAAAGCTTTTTTCCTAACATCAGGAGTAAGATGAAGACGTCCACTCTGATACTTCTTTACTTTTACACATCTGAAGTACTAGTCAAAGCAGTTAGATAAGAAAAAGAAATAAAGGCATCCAAATAGGATGAAGTCAGATGTCTCTGTTTGCTATTGACATGATCATGTACATAGAAAACCCTAATGACTGCAGCAAATACTGTTAAAACTGATGAACAGATACAGTAATGTTGTAGAATCCAAAATCACCAAACAATTTTTGGAGTGCTGTTTTGGTATTCATGAAGTTCCTCAGTTGCTCTTTGTCATGAAAGTATCGTATTTCTCCATCAACTTTGAAAGATAGTTTTGCAGGGTACATCAATCTGGATTGGAGGCTGTTTTCTTTTAGGACTTGGAATACGTCACTCCAAGCTCTTCTTGCCTTGAGGGTTGGCCTTGAGAAGTCTGCTGTGATTCTCATTGGCTTTCCTTTGTATGTGATTTGTTTCTTTTCTCTAAATGCTTGTAGAATTTTGTTCTTCTGTTGGGTTTCTGTAATCTTAACTATTATATGCCTCTCTGTCGATTTTTTTTTGATCAAGGCAAGTTGGAGTCTTATATGCCTCACTTATCTGTATGCCAAGTTCTTTTCCCCTGCTTGGGAAGTTTTCTGCCATCACTTCTCTGATCAGTTTTTTTATGTTGTTTGAACTCTCTCCTGTTTCTTCATTGACTCTGATCAGTCTTATGCTATTCTTCTTTGCATTGTCTAGCAGCTGCTGGATTGATTTCTTGTGGTCCCTTACTATTTTTCAGAACATTTTCTTTTCCTGGTCACTAATTGCAATCCTATCTTCTATATCTGAAATTCTGTCCTCACATTGGCTCATTCTGCTGTGTAAACTTTCAATGGAGTTTCTAATCTCCTGGAAATCTGTTCGTATCTGTTTTATGGATTCCATTTGTTTCCCATGTTGGGATTCCATCATGTTCCTCAGCATTTCTATTTTTTTTATCTGTGTTTTCTCTAGATTTATTAATCATGTCTTGTATTATGGGCACAATCTCTGCTGTTATCTGAGAAATTATTTCTGATTTCATTTTTTCCAGATCCTCTTCTGTTGTCAGTTCAGGGAGTCCAGGTGGTTGAGTATCAGATTGCTCCATCTTGTTTCCCTTTGGGGTTGCTTTAGGTGTTCTGGAAGTCTGGTTTTGAGATTTGTTTACCTGTCTTAATAATTTGAACAGTGAGGGTGGGGGTGGGGTGTGTGCTGCTGCCGCCAGCACAGGTCACCTCCTCAGCACTGGGGGTGGTGGTACAGTGGCCTGGAAGGCTCCTTCTCAGTGTTGGGGGTGGCTCTGCTCCTCGGCACAGAGAACTGAAGAATCCAGCTGAGGGCCTAGATTCCATGGCAATGTCTGCACAAGTCCAGCTAAAAGTCTAGAATCTGAGGCAATGTTCAACATGAGTCCAATCAGAGGCCCAAAGCCCATAGCAATATCTCATTCAAGTCCCTATCAAGGATCTGCCCCAGGAAGGCCCAAAGGTCAGTGGTGGAAGATAGAAACCCTGTGCTGGTGTGGTAAAGAATCTGTGTCACCAGGCTGAGGGATCTGCACTGCAGCCAAGAACTAATGCTCAAAGCAAAGACCAAAGCTCCTCTGACAAGAACAGCAGTTATTCCCAGCAACAGTGATGCCTCAAGCTCCTCCAAGGATGAGAGCAGCCAAGTTTGCATCAGGCAAACCAGCTGCAGCAAGCTTCTCCAAGACCAACAGCATCTAAAAGTCTTCTAGACTTAACAACCAAATTCAGTAAAGTAGCTGGATACAATGTCAACACACAAAAATCAATAGCTTTCCTCTACATGACTGACAGACTCACTGAGAGAGAAATAGGGCAAACAATTCCTTTCACAATAGCATCCAAAAACCTGAAATACCTAGGAATCAACCTAACAAAAGAAATCAAAGACCCCTTCTCTGAAAACTATAGCACTCTGAAAAGAGAGATTGAAGACGACATCAGAAAATGGACAGACATCCCCTGCTCCTGGGTAGGGAGGATTAATATAGTGAAAATGGCCATACTTCCAAAACTGCTATATAGATTTAATGCAATTCCAATTGAGATCCCAGCAGCATACTTCATGGACCTTGAGAAAACAATCCAAAAATTCATTTGGAACAAGAAGAGACCCAGAATAGCAAAAGCAATTCTAGGTAACAGAGACATGGCAGGGGGTATCACAATCCCCAACTTGAAACTATACTATAAAGGTACTGTGATTAAAAAAAAAAAAAGCATAGGACTGTCAAAGATACAGACCTAAGCACCGGTTGAATAGATTAGAAGATGCAGAAACAACTCCAGACACACTCAGCCACCTCATCTTTGACAAAGGAGCCAAATACCCTCACTGGAGGAAAGATAGCCTCTTTATTAAATGGTGCTGGAGAAATTGGGTTTCAACTTGCCAAAGATTAAAACTAGACTTATATCTCTCACCGTGCACTAAACTAAAATTGAAATGGATTAAAGATCTAAATATTAAAACAAAAATGCTGAACCAGCTGGAAGAGAAGTTAGGTAGAACTCTTGAAGACATTGCTATAGGAAAAGATTTTATGAACAAAACCTCAGTTGCCTGTGAACTAGCACAAACAATCAACAAATGAGATCTCTTCTTATTAAAAAGCTTCTGCACAGCAAGAGAAATGACCAGCAGTGTGAAGAGACAACCCACTATGTGGGAAAAAATTTTCACCTGCTGTTCCTCAGACAAAGGTCTACTATCTCAAATCTATAAAGAACTTAAAAAGATCAGACCTCCCAAATTTAAAGATACAATCCAAAAATGGACATCTGAAATGAACAGATATTTCTCACACAAAGAAGTAGAAATTGAAAATAAACATATGAAAAAATATTCAACATCCCTGGTCATTCAAGAGATGCAAATGAAAACAACACTGAGATTCCACCTCACTCCAGAAAGAATGGCTGCTATCAAGAAATCAACCAATAACAAATCCTGGGGAAGTGTGTGGGGAAAGAGGAACCCTGCTCCACTGCTGGTGGGAGTGTAGACTGGTGCAACCACTGTGGAAATCAGTATGGAGATACCTCAAAGAACTAGGACTGGAAGTCCCATTTGACCCAGCTCTTCCCCTGCTGGGTATTCTCCCCAAAGAATTAAAAGAATCATACCACAGTGATATATGTGGACCCATGTTCATAGCAGCACAGTTTGTAATAGCTAAAACTTGGAAACAGCCTAATTGCCCATTAACTGGAGACTGGATAAAGAAAGTGTGGGGGGTTTTGTAAAATGGAGTACTACTCAGCCATAAAAAATGAGAAATTAGAGACGTTTATAGCTAAATGGATGCACATTGAGGCGACACTCTTAAGTGAAATAAATAGGACACACATGTGTAAATACCAAATAGTTTCTCTGGTGTGAGAAACTGAAAGTGTAAATAAAGACTAAAACATATAATAGATAATGTGAAATAGGAAGAAAAGGGGCAAAGGGGAAGGGGAAGTGGGAGGGGTAGGGGAAAGGAAAGAAGGGAATGGAATTAATATGAGAAAATGAAAAAATGGAAACAGTGTAAAATAGGGAGAGATGGAGGGGTTGAAGGAAGGGCAGGGGAATGGGGAAAAAATAAGAAGGAAGAGAGATTATGTAAAGGTGCCACTTTCCAATGTTGAATGTCATTATATTGTATGTCTATAATGTACCGATAAAATTCATTAAAAAATAAATAATAACAAAATCAACACAGAAAAATCAATAGCATTTCTTTACATTATAAACAAACTACTTGAAAAAAAGACTAAGAAATCAATCCCACTCCAATGGGATACAAAATATTTAGTAAATTTAACTATTCACTTCTACGGTTAAATTTACTATATAAATAAAATGTGTACATTTGGAGACAGAAATGCTAGAGGCCACATATGGGTATCCTTTGTTCAAAGATGTCCTTTCCTCATGGATTGAAAGAATTAGTATTGCTACAATGTCAATACTACCCACAGCAATCTACAGATAAAATATAAACCCTATCAAAATTCCAATTGCATCTTTCGTGGATAGAAAAATCAACACTAAAATTTGTATGAAACCAAAAAACCAAGTGACCAAAGCCATATTGAACAACAGCAACAAAATGCTGGCGATATCACACTATCAGACTTCAAAATATACTAGAAAGCTGAAATAACCAAAACAGCATGTTACTGGCATAAAAATGACACACTGATCAATACAACAAGATAGAGAGTCCAGATATAAAATGACACATCTATGGTCAATTGATCTTTGACCAGGATGCCAAGAACACACCTTGAAGAAAGAATAGTCTCTTCAATAAATGATGTTGCAAATACTGGATATCCATATGCAAAAGAATGAATGCCATATATAAAAATCAACTCAAAATTAATTTAAGATTTCTATAAAGATTTGCATCTATAAAACAACTAGAACAAAGCAGAAAACTTTCATGACTCTGGTATGGGCAAAGATTTGTTGAGTTTGATCACAGAATAGGCAATGAAACCAAAAAATAAACAAGTGAGATTGCGTCAAACTAAATAGCTTCTTCAAAGGAAACAGTAGAGTGAAGAAGGGACCAATAGACTGGGAAAAATTTATAAATCAACAAGCACTAAAATCCCCCACACATAGGAATGCAAATAATTTAATAAAAAGAAGATAAATAGCTCAATCAAAATAGGCACTAAATAGGATCTAACTAGATGTCATTTGGCCACAAAGCAGGGATATGATCTATTAGATGAAAATTATATTGTGCTATTAAATATTCATTTTGTTTTCTGCCTTGAGTTTTCTTAAAAAATAATGTGACTAGAAGAATAACTGGAAAGAGTTGAGGAAGAATGGAGAAAGAATTTAAAAGGATATTGGCCAAGATTGGGGCTTACAGAAAAATGCCTGGCTTTAAGTTTCACATGCTTGCTAAGGCTGAGTCAGAAACACAGTTGACCACCCAGTTCCTGTGGCCATTGAAGACAAGGAAATGAATTGCTGAGGGTAAACACCGTGATTCTTGATTCTATGTAAAAATGAATCTCTCAGGGGTCTTTTCTAATATAAAGAATGAGATGAGTCCACAACAACATTCCAATACTGTAACATCATGTTTTAATTTGAAATTTAGTCAAAACTATTCTGTGGGAAGAGAGAAAACACCAGGCAAGGACTGGGTCATCTGAATCTGTGGACCTCAACTGGGACAGCTTTGACCCCATATGGAAATGTCTGGGGATAGTTTTCATTGTCACCAACGGCGAGGCTATTACCAGTATCAAGTGGTATTATCAGTATCAAGACAGTCTGATACACATCCAGCACAAGTACGTATCTCACAATAAATAATGACCAAATTAAAATGTCAGTAGCACCAAAGGTGAGAATCCCCAGTCAAAGGGCTTCTCCCCCTTCTCACTTTCCTGCCACATGCCATTAGGTTCTCTCACAAAGTCTGCAGGGTGGAAAGATGTGTGAGTGTGTGTGTGTATGTGTTTGTGTGTGTGTGCATTCGCATGCATAGAAAGGACAGGATTTATATACACATATACGTGAAAGGTTATGTTATGGTTTAGATCTAAAATGTCGCCTGAAGTCTCTTGTGTTCAGAAGTGGGGCTTTTAGAATATTATTAGATCACAAGGGCTGCAACTTCAGGAGGTTGATTGTAATTTAATGGCATTCTTGAGAGGCAGTAGAAACATAAGAGACAGGACCTAATGGATGGGAGTGAATCATGGGGATGTGATCTTGAGGACTGTGTATGTCCCTGGCCTCTTCCTATCTGGTTCTTTCCTTCTTTGTCTGCTTCCTGGCTCTGATGAAGTGAACAACTTTGCTCTGCCATGATCTTCTGCTTTGTTACAGGCCTAGAAGCAGCAGAGTCAATTGACCATGGACTGAACCCTCTGAAATCATGAGCCAAAATAAATCTTTCTGTCTTTAAATTGATTATGATGGGTGTCTTTTTATAGCGACAGAAAGCTGATCAGAACAGTATGCATTTGAACAGGTTAATCTAGGAGAAGAAATGCAAATCTAATTTACTTCATTTAATGACTCATGATATGAGTTTATTTTATTCTTTAACTTTTGAATTACTCACAAAATTCATAGGAATCCTATTTGCCATTACAAAAGATCCCTAAAATATCTGCCTGTGGTCTTGTCATTTTCTTCATTTGTTTTCTTTCAATATTGGCATGACTTTGCTTCACTTATCACCAGTGATATGTTGCTATTTGTCAGTGTGTTTGTGCAAGCCAAAATGAAAAGGAAGGCGTCAATGTCTCAGTGAAGAAGATGTATAATGGGAATTGCCATCTGTATTTCCTTCTGAGGTCAAATGTCTGTGTGGATTTAGTTACCTATAATTTTTTTCACCACTGATGGCTGTAGGCAGTAATCTATTGTTGTCTATGGAAATCAACACATCCATTTGAAAAGTGCTACTTAGCTCAGGCACATCTTTTATCTGAGATTAGAAAATTATTCCAAAGTTACAATACCCTCTATTAGTTGAAAAGTAAGGCACAAAGCAGAGTCAGTTAATTATTCTGACTCTTGTCCCATCCACAAGTTAATTTTTCTACAGCAGAAACTTATCTTTGCTTTTATATTGACTTTGCAGCGGCAATCTCCCTGACCTGAAGTTCCTGGCTGGCCCTGGGGATCCTGCCTGTTCCTCTTCCCAGCAGCCTGAGGACAGTGCCAGCAGTCCTTGCAGAGCCAGCTTTGCTCTGTGTAGGACCTGTCAGTCTCCAGTTCTGGGCTGCACCCATCCCCAGAGAGAGCCCTCTGCCTGCAGGCTTCCCTTTGGCATGCAAATCACCCTGGCATCAGAGAGAGGCAGGGCTGCTCCTACCAGAGCTTTCCACTTGGGTTTTTCCCCCACAGAAAGAGATAATCTGTAGTGATAGTTTGATCTTGAGAAGCTGCTGGGTTGAAAAATGAATGCAGAAGGCAGATTTTGATTATAACATATCAGGATTTAATTTACTCTTGATTTATTTTATTCTTTCCTCCTTTGTGGGATTAGACAGCAGCCTTTCCCAAAAGTTGTAGGACTTGCTGACTTGTCCTGAGTTAACCTGGTCACTGAGCAGGATGTCTTCATCCTTGAAGATCTATCTGGGTCCTAGAAGGGCTTGTTCTATCAAATCATCCACCAGAGCTTACTGAGAGCATTCATAAATGGAAATGTCCTAGCAGCTACTGCTATCAATGAGTTTTAAAATGAATTTGGTTCAAGGTGCAGGATAACACCAAGAGCAAAATAATAGATAGATAATAGGAAGTAGGGAGATTTATCCTTCTCAGAAGAGGAAGGGATCAAAAGATGAAGTGGGGGGAGGGACAGGAAGGAAAGGGGATGAAAAATATTGTGTTATGTACATGCACCAACTCCACACAAGGAATGTAAACATTATGTACTGCAAGCATGTGTTAATAAAAATTGTTTAAAAAGAAAATTTTGGGCCAGGGATTTTGCTCAGTGGTTCTGTCTCCTGCCTTGCAAGTGCAAGGTCCCAAGTTCGATCCCTGGTACCAAAAAAGAAAAAAGAAAAAGAAAATTTTGGAAGAAACTCACCAATAAAGCAATCTCTATGCAGCAAACAATTAGCATTGAGAAAATTCAGTTATCAATTGAAATTCAGAACTTAAAAGATTATAAGAATACAGAAAAGACTGACCATAGGAAATGCTAAATTCAATTTATAATCCTCAGAGCTTCTTAAAGCTGAGGAATTGATTTTAATTCTTTCTTAACCTACGGAAGATGTTATAGTTATGTCTTTTTCTAAATGATGTCAGAAAACTCAGGGTCAAAGGGAGACTAAGCATCTATGACCTTGTTTTAGCTATGTCGTCTCACTTTTGACCCAGGTCACAACTTCTGCGTGCACAACGGCTAGGCAGGCGCCTCCTAGCTTCCTGGCACATATGTGACATAAGCTGATAAGGGACATGAGGAGTAGAGGCCACTCTGTGATCCATAAATACCTATTCGCCCAGAGGAGGCACTGGGAATGCAGACTCGGTGCGTCATATTTTAAGGAAATCCATAAATCCAGATATTTGCAGTGTAAAGTTTCCTAATTTGCAAATATGAGCAACAAAGAAAATTATCTCTTAAATGCAGTGTGAGTCGAGGGTCAAAACATCTGAGGGGGAAGAAGCGTGGGACAGTGTGCGGCTTGGTGCACGTGCAAGGGCCAGCAGCCCCGTGTGCCGGAGGTTCTCGTGGTAGGGGCGTGGCTGGGGGAGGAAGCAGGAGCCGCGTCTTCCACAGTGTGCAGGCTGTGGCAGGAAACGTGCTCTGCATCCTAACAGCTGTGGAGGATGCTAAGCAGCCAAACAATGTGCTCAAACTTGCATTTTCCAAAGTTCTTTCTGGCTGGACATAGAAGCATGGATTCAAGTGGGTAACACTGTTGTCAGGAGAATCATTTACAAAGTTTTTGTAGTATTTAAGATATATATTTAAGTATTATACATCTGATGTGTATACACAGAAATATGTATAACATATTTATAACATGATTAGATGATACATTTATGTATAGATTTATTTCCATGATTATAAATCTGTTCATCTATTTAACTGATATCTGACTTCTATTGGCAATAGCTTTAAAAGGCATAGGGCCAAAATATTGTTGCTTCCACAAGTTAGCATAAAACTAGAACTGAAAAAAGTAGATTTTGATTTCATAACTTTTTTCTGATTATAAATTGATTCATTATAGAACGTTCTGAAAAGCACAGTAAGAAGAATGGCAAATCTCGTACCATCTTCTCCATCGTGAGGAAGCATTAAAAGTCAGCCTCACCGCATGGGTGTGAGGTGGAGAGCAGAGCAGAGAGCTAGTGGAGATGACCAGGGCTACCTCTGGACTATACATACCTCCAGGGCCCGTCAGGCGGACCCGAGTGGGTGCAGGGACATCCGAACAAAGCTCAATGCCTCCGTCATCTGTCTGGGTCCACTTGTGCTGCTGTAACAAAACCTGAGACTGGGTAATTGGTGAAGAACAAAAATTTAGGCAGAAGAGTGAGGGAGCCTCTTTCATAAGTGCAACTAGACCTGTTCATAAGAACTGATTCCTTATGACATAGTCACTTTCCAAGGGATCCTTCTCCAAACACCATCAGTCTGGAGGTAGAATGTTTATATATGAATTTCAGGGGTACACTAACATTCAGATCATAACATTCCACTCTGGCCTCCCAGAATTCATTCAATTCATCCCCACAGTCACTAAAGCTGTGAAGCAATTCTAGCATCAACTCAAAACTCAAAGTGCAGTCTCATCTAAATGACCTCTAAATCAGGCTGGGTACAGTGATGCACAGCTGTTAGCCCAGTTACTCGTGAGCCTGAGCCAGGAGGATAGCAAGTTTGAGGCTAGCCTGGGTGACTTTGTGAGACCCTATTTTAAAATCAAATAAAAAGAGCTGGGGGGATAGCTTAGTGGTAGAGCACTTTTCTAGAGTTCATGAGATGCTAGGTTCAAGTCCCAGTACCCAAAACACAAACCATCTAAATTAGATTTGGCTGAGACTCAAAGCATGATTCATCTTGAGGCAAATTTTTCTCAAGATAAGAATCTGTGGAATTTAGCAAGTTATAATGCTTTCAAAATGGTGAGTCCAGCGTATGATGACATCTTTATTCAGAAAGGCAGAAACAGGAAAGAATAAAGGGGTAACTGGTCACAAGTACAAAACAGGGCAAATACAAAATCTCAAAGTTCAAGAATAATCTTCTTTGTCTTCATGCCCCACCTTCCAGAGTCACTGGGATAGAAGATGGGTCCCTAAGGCTTCAGGCAGCCTGACCCAAAGCAGTGTGGCCATTCTCAAGGAGAGGAGTCTGGTGCCTACAGCTGCCTCAGGCTGGAGAAAGGCCCGTGGCGATGGGTGTGACCCTGTACCCTTGGTCCCACGGGGCATTGCTCTAGTCTGGGCTCTCTACAATAGCACTGCCCTGGTGGCCACTCCATGCCCCACCCTGTGGCTCTCTGAGGCATCCTTGGGATCTAGGTGGAGGCATTCATACCTCCACACCTCATGTATTTTGTGCATCTGCGTAGTTAGCACCCACTGGATGCAGCCACGGTTTTCTGTGTACACACCACAGCTGGGGTGACCAAGGAGCACTGAGTTGGATCTCAGGTACTGGGTCCTGGAAGTGCTTTTTCCTCGAAGGCCCTGACATTCCCAATCTGTAAAGAGTAAGGGAGGGAGGAACACAGCCCCAGAGATCTCCAAAATGCCTTAGAGGTCATTCTCGCATTGTTTTGAAGAATAGCATCTGGCTTTTTTCTATCTATACTGATCGTATCAAGCATTCACCTGGACACATCCTTGGTGTTTTCTCCTGAATATGTTTTCTCACTTTTTACAAAAATGAGAATTTTCCAACTCTTTAAGTTCTGTCTCCTTTTTGATCATAAATTACACATTTAAATTATTTCTTTTGGATTTTATAATAAGCAGTCAATAGGAGCCATACCCTCAATGCTGTACTTGATTACCTTTCTCACCAAATATCCACTTTCATTGCTCACAATCTCTACCTTCCACAGAGCACCAGGACATGGACGCGGTTCAGCCATGGTCTTTGCCATTCTGGAATGATAATCAACTTGCCTCTGGTTTCCATAACAGGCTCTTCATTTTCACCTAAGCCCTCATCAGAATGGCCTTGTCCATCCACATTTCTGCAAACCTTCTCCTTGTGACTATGTAGTTAAACTCTGAGGAGGCTGAGGCATTCTCCACACCTGTCCTTCTCTTTTGTTCCTCTGCAGACTCACTCTCCATGTTCTGCCCTTAGCAATGTGGGCTTTTCCTAGCCCACCCTGCACTCTCTGCTAGCTGATGCTCATTACCCACTACCAATTTTTAGGTATTCTTTTCAGCTTGGATGACAAACTTCTGTCTGTAGTGGCCAATGCAATGGAGTGTATGTTGTATTGCATCCCAACTTTTGTCTTTACTTCCTTGTGTCACAACATCAAATATGCTCCTAAAGTAGGCAGCAAATTATTTCTAGAGCTCATTTTTGTGCTCACAGCTGGAGAGCTAGCAGTAACTTATTTAAGCAGTAACTGTGAACCTTGTAAGTATACCACTAAATGGCAGTGAATCTCCAGCCCATCCTTTCCTTATACAGAGCCTCAAAGTGTCCAACTATGAGAAAAATACTAGGAGGAAATGGGGTGGGGATGGGAGGGAAGAAACTTGCCGTTGAGATAGGATTGCATACCAATTCTGACACTAGCATTTGTTAACTATTTATTCAAGGAAAGAAGGTAAACCTCTCTGGACACTGTTTTAGTATTACTACCTGCATCATAAGTTGCAGTGATCATTAATGATTAAATAGATATATAAAATGCTTAGCACAGTGCCTCGCACAGAGTAGACACACAAAATAGCCTATGTTTTCTTATAATAAACACTGTACCATATGTCACTTAGAGTAGTCAAAAGGCTTTTCTGGGAAATATTTTATATTAATTATAAATGCAAAGATTAAATACAAACTGAAAGATCAACTCTATGAAAAATAAAAGATGGTACTATGTACAATTATTATCCTGTATTACTCGGGTGAAAATATTTTGTTCCTGATTCACACGTCATGTAAATTAAAGTGTCTTTTACAGTACAGTGGAGAGATTAAAGTAGGGCAGAGATGCTAAGATACCCTTCCAGAATCCTGCTCTGGTATGATTATATGGGCTTACACTTATCATATGGCTCCTTTTTGTGTTCTGACATGAACAGCTGTTCAAGGCAAAAAGACCAAGAGGATTAGTTAGTCATTAGGAGAAAAACTACCCCAAATTAATTCCAATACATAGAGGTGAAATGAAAATGTTAAGATTTTGCCAAGAATAAGTCTCCTGGATTCCCATGTTCATATGCAGCATTTACTTTTGCTGTAAAATAATATTATAAGCACACAGAGAAAGTGACTCTCAAGCAGTCAGGGAAGAAACTGAGACATCTGGGTAGGTCTGTGATTTCTACTCACGTGGTGTTAGACCTACAAATCTAGTGTCGAATTTTCCTCCTCACTATTGAAGATGCATTCCTAAATTTCTCCTCCTTCTCTTTTCTTTTTTTTATCATCTTCTCAGAAGAAGGGATGTGTTCAGAGGGGTCATGGAAAAAGTAAGGAAAAAATAAAAGAGTGGGATAGTTCACTGGGAAGATTACTTCTACAGTTTGAAGGAAATAGAAAAAGCAAGCCTAAGAATTCAATGTTTGATAGACTTTGTGTGTAATTTTTTAAAACTTTCTAATAGCATAAAATTGTTTCAGCGCCAGTCAGATTCCAGGGCACAGGCAGAGCGGTTGTGATTTCACCTGTGTCTCCATGTTGAATTTCCCCTCCCAAGATGGCAAGGAAATGGCCTCCTCAGCAGACAGCAGCATAGTGACATATGCCTGCAATCTCAATACTCTCAGAGGCTGAGGCAGGAGGATCAAAGTTCAAGCCCTACCTGGGCGATGTATGACTTGGTGAAAGCCTGCCTCAAAATAAAAAGATAAAACTTAATTAAAAAGGGCTTAGGATGTAACTCAGTGCAAATGCTCTGAGTTCATCTCTAGCACCACAATAAAAAGAAAATGCACACATGCTGTTTCCTAATCATATGTATTTTATATTAATGAGTACTTGCCAGAAAATCATAAGGAATATACTTTGAATGTTTCATTTAAATAAAAGCTAGCATTTCTTTCTTTCTTTTTTTTTTGGTACCAGGGATCAAACTCGGGACCTTGCGCTTGTGAGGCAGGCAGTGGAAACACTGAGCTAAATCCCTGGCAAGGCTAGCATTTCTGAAATGAGGGCAGAGGGCAGAAGGAGACAGGAGCAGCTTCCTTCCTGGTGGGAAGGGCCCATGGGCCCAGCAGCAGCAGCAGGCCAGGCTCAGGATGCCAGGATTCATCCAGGATACTGGTGTGAGCGACTCTGACCACAGGAGACTTCTCCCAGCTGTGGGCTGTGGTCTGGGCCCTGCCCATTCCAAGTTACTTGATAATTCATCCAAGATAGCAATTTTCACACTGACATCTTATTTCCTTCAATTAAGTCTCTCTTAGAAAAGAAATAAACAGGAGAGTTTTACATTAGCTGAGAAAATATGGGAAATACCCACTATAATTGGAATTGGGGGGGGCAACATTGGAGTTTTAGTTTCCAAGTACAGGAAGGCCATTTGGAGATTTATCACTGCAGCAAACAGACATGCCCATGAGGATGCAGGTGCATGCTGCGCATGTGCACACTATGGGTGTGCAATGGGTGGGACCATGAAATCTTGAAGCCACCCACCTGGATTCAAAACTAGAACCTGTCTCTTCATCACTATGAGTTTAGGCAACTTCCGTCGGCCACCATGCCTAATCTCCCTATCTGTGGGGACAATGGCACTGACTTTACAGACACTTGCAGGGTCTTCATGATGTAGCCAGGGACACAGAGTGAGGGCACAGAGGTTCTGGTCAGAGCTAATGTGATCATTGCCACTGCCAGTACCATTGTGCAGCATCCTCTTCTTCTCATCTAAGACACAGAGATTAGATAATCAATGCTTCATATTCTACTTCTAAGACTCTACGATGAATACACAAATGGAACGGTATTTAGTGTCATATTTACTCTGAATTACATAGTCAGAGATAAAATTTTAAACATTTTTCTGCAGAATTTTCTATCATGTCCTGTGTGGTTTAAATCTTGCATATGTGATGCTACTTGTTTTTCCTCCTGGAAACCCTATTTTGGAGGAAGGAGTATCCATTTGGAGTGATTACTCACACTCATGGTTTTCATTTCAGGAACTCAGATAGGCACTCAAACAAGATCGCCGACTCCTGTGTTTCTCTGTGTGCTTAGCAGATTAGGAAAATAAGCTAAAACTAAAAGCAGATTGTATTCAAAAGGAGAGTTCTCATTCCAAAATTAATATAGCATTTTTAATTTTAAAATTATAAACTTATCCTTTATTGATAAGCAGAAGACATGCCATTGCAGCCAGATGGGGAGTCAGAGCTATTGGAGAGTGTTCAGACATATGGGGTGTCTAGAGAATTGATCCTGAGAATTGAACCAGAGTTCGGATCTGAAGAAAAATTCAATCAAGACAATGTACTATCGAATAAAAGAATTTAACACAAGTTGGGCAATTTTTACAGCAAAGATTATATATCTAAATATTGGAGCCTCCCTACTCTAACAGCAGTTTTCCACACACCTTGGGCTAAACAAGGCAGTTTAAGAAAAATGCCTTTACTGGTTGAGAATGTATGTCAGCTTAATAAAAACCCATGAGCTCACAATACTTTATTTTACTCAGTAGATGCTCAGTAAATGCTAGCCCCACGATAGAAAATTCTCTTTTGTGACCAATTAGCTGGCAAGGCATTCTGAGGAACAATTGTTCCTCTCCTTCTAATACTATTCAATACCCCAGGGCCTGTAGAGAGAGGCTAAGCCAATCTACTATGCAGTGGCTAAGGCATCATTAGTGACTCCCTCCTGAATAAGGCACTGGCCTCATCAGAAAACAGATTTAACCTGATTATCTGATTCATTCCCCAGAAGAGATCTGCTCACCTTCCCTAGGACTGTCGCCAAATGGCTGCCCACAACCCGGGCCTCAACTCCCAGCACAGATGGTGAGGGTCTTTGGTGATGTGCTTAAGAGGCCGAGAGCAGCACCTAGCATGGCTGCCATACTATCCTGTATTCCAGCATTTGCCCCCCAAAGTGGTATTTCCTCCAAAGACTGAAATGTGTGTTTCAAATCCTGAAAGCTACAGAAATAGTTGGGCCAAGGGAATAGCCACGGCCTGGAGCCAGGAGACGCATCCAGAGTTTGTTTCTCTACCACAACACCACCAATTTATTGTATCACCCTGGGCAAGCCAGTTAACCTTGACTGATGTATTATGAATTTAACACAACAGTGTTGTAGAAGATATGAAATGTTCCTAATGGATTCCTTACACTTGCCTATAAGGCACACATGGACAAGGACTGACTAAATTAACGCCCAGGTCTTGTGGAGACAGTATAAAGGGAAAAAGATATTTTTTCTGGAATTGACAAAGCTGCAAGTGTAGCTATTAGAACCCCAGATTTAACTTCTTTCTGTTCCTGTGTTTTCTGCTCAGTGAAAGAAAGATATGAATCCTTACACAGAGGCTTGGTTGGACATACTTGAATTACTAAATGTTAAAGGGTTTAGCATTGTGTCCACAACACAGAATACAGGATTAGTTGACTCGAAATCTGAACTTCAGGAACTTGTGTTAAATGCCAACAAAACAAATGAGAGCCACCATGTAGGGGTAGCTGAGAAAACCATGCTCTTTCTGGGAGAGAGCTTTTCGGCCTCAGTAAGTCAGACTGTTCTCCCTAAGGGCAAAAGTAGCCCCATGAGTTCAGAGTTGGTCAGAATGAAGAAGGTTTGGCTTTGAAATACTCAGATGGCTAATATTTAAGTGAAATTTAACCTGCCCCCAAATAAATGCCTAATCTTCTCCCATACAAATTTAAACACTGTACTCAATTTTAGGCAATTCCAATTCTATTTACTTGGCGCAAGTACCCTGACATCATTTTGAGTCCTTGATCTTTCATCACTCCATTCCAATTTGCCAGTGCATCTTGATGTCTCAACTTATAATAGAACCAGAAACAGGCCACATCCACTCCTCCATTCCACACTGGCAGAAGCCAGTGTCCGCGCTGTCAGGATGCCTGCCACAGCTTCGTGACTGGTGTCCCTGCTTTCTCCCTTACCCCCTGGCTTATGTAACATAGTGCCCAAATGATCTAGAAAAATTCAACTCATGTGTTTCACTCATGGCCTTAGAACCCCCTTCTCACCTTCAGTCCAAGTCAAAGTCCTGGCACAGCCCATGAAATGCTGCCCACTGGTGACCTTCACCCTTCAGAGCTTGTCCAGTCTCCCTCTCTCTTATGCTAACCCCATCACAGTGACCTCTGCTGAACCACGCATGTGCCTATATTACCCACCTTGGGGCTGGTGTACATACACCAACTCACACACACAAAATCTACATCCCTCCCACCTCCCTCAAAGATCTAACTCCACTTCAACTTCCAGCAAGGCTCTGTGATATAGAGGTGTCCAGTGCATGTACACACCAACCACAGCTCACCTCATTCATCTTCAGGTTGGTGACAACTTAAGAATTTGGTTATGCCAAGGACCTATGAGAAAATATTAACTAGTAAACTGTAGTTAGGAGTAGAAATTGGGACAAATTTCTTGGAAAGTATATTAGTTACTTTGGCATTGCTGGGACAAAAATAACCAACACCCACAAGTTAAAGCAGGACAGATTTATTTTAGTTCACAGTTTATAGAGGTGTCAGTCCATAGTTGGCTGGCTCCAAGGCAGAGAGGGATGGCAGAGGGGAATCACAAAGGAGAAAGTCCATGGCAGGGCAGACAGGAAGTAGCAATGAACCTTCATCTTATTTACTTTTCTCTCATTGCTGAGACAAAATATCAAACACCCAAAGCCAAAGGGGAAAGGTTTATTTAGTTCACAGTTCATAGAGGTTTTGGTCCATATTGGCTGGCTCCGAGGGAAAGTGGCACATGGAAAAGGGATATCACAGAGGAGAAACAGTTCATTGCACGTGAAAAACAGCAAAAGCAACAAAGGCTCTTAACAGCATCTTTCTGCCCTTTTTAATCTTATCCAGACTACTTAGGGCAGGTAGCACCCGCACACTTACTCCTAGTCCCCTTGAGCCTAGCATTGCACCACGAGTCAATTCCAGCATCACACACTCTAGATCCAACCACCTCTGAAAAAGCTCCACCTATGACCACATGAGGTTTTGCGGGGACATCTAAACACAAGCCATAACAACCTTCCTTTCCCTTTTATTTCATTCAGGCTACAAGCCAATTGGTTGGTGGCACCCACCACCAGGGTGGGCGGGCCTTCCCGTTACCCACACCCAGAAGTGTGCTAAAGCAATCAGTAGATTAATTTAGTTATCACATACCGTTAACCTATATTCACACATCCTAGATCCAATCAGTTGGTTAAAGCTCCAAAGCCCCACCTTTGAGTGTATGAGGCTTTGGGGCAACATCTAGAAACAAGCCAGAACAGAAAGTATATATAAGCTTAAAAGGTGTATATATCAAAGTGGTCAATGCAACATTGTTTGAAATGACATTAATTTCAAAACAACCTAAATTCCCATCAATAGAGAACTCATATATATGTACATATATGTGTATGTATGTATGTGTATATATATATATATATATATATATATGAATGCACACATATACACATACTTGTACAGTTTGTACTACCAGACACAGAATTACCTTGAGGTTGTATTAAGTAGTGAAAACAAAAGTTGCTGAACATGGTAAAACATGAGCTCATTTGTGTGTGTGCATACATGTAAAGGTAAGTGTAATCTCATCTTGGCACAATTTCTGGCATGACTGTTGTTTACCTCTGGGAAAGGACACCGAGACCCTTTTAATTTTTTATTGTATTCTCATTTATCTCTTCTATTATTTGACATACGTGCATATTATTTTTATGAGTCAAAATCCTTTTTGTAAAACTGGGCTTGCTCTCTGGTATTGTTACATGTGGATTGAAATGGGAGTTACTTGATTAATCTGTGACTTAGGGAAAACAAATTAAATTACCTGTGCTTCCAATGTTACATCCATAAAATGAAGTTCACTATAACCATGATCACATCAAACCATTGTGAATATTAAGTGAAAGGATGTATACATAGAGAATTTTTGGCAGGGAATATACTGCACACTCAATTGTGATAACTAATATATGATTTTATCATGAGCAATAGAACCATGAGTTTGAAAGAATACACGACTGGTACCCATCAGGATACCTTAAATAGAGTAGCTTTACATGGGAAAAAAACCCTGCAATTATTAATAATATTATAATATTAAATTTCATAGCAATAATAGTGGAGGGAAAGGTTCAATTTTATTACCTAAAGTCACATGGCTATTACCTGTGAGGATGTGCTGATTTAGGATGATCAATTCAATGGCTATGTTCTGAGCACCCAAGGCCGCCATCCATCTATTAGAACATACTGCCTCACAAGGAACAAGGGAAATAAACAACTCTATAAAATATGACAAGTAGCAGTCTACTGTTAACTACAAAATAAACATAACAAAGAGCAAGTGGTCCAGGCACTTTAGGAAAAGAAAGGTCAAGCATGTGAAGCAGGAATAAAATCTGATGATGCCTTTAAATATATGCCTGGCGAGTTCATTCAGGAGGATTCCCAGTGCACGGAGGGCACAGGTGTTGCCTGAGCTGCCTCCAGTAGGAAAATCAGAGACCAGGGAGCAAAGTTCTCAAGCTGTAGCCCTTGTCAGAGTTATATTTTGGCAGTGCCCAGTGATTTCACGATACTCGGGGAAATAATCTTAGAATAAACTACTTCAATCCAATAATAACATATGAATGCAAAAACCCAACGCCCACTGCATGGAACTTCTGTGTGGTCCGCTGCTGTCACCCTGTCCAAGGGTCCCCCACCAAACTCAGCACTTTAAGGGCCCTTCCCTAAGCAGTCCCAGAACCTAAGCGGAATCCCTCCAGGGCCAGGCATGTCCTGCATACACGATAAAGGTGCCACTGTCAAGTAAATTAAGGAAGAGGGCAAAGATCTGTCAAAGCAGTCAGAAGAAGGATGCAAACCCAGGTTGAAGTTATTATTGTTAACTAAGATGAAGAAATAAAGAATTAACGGTAGGAAAAATTTGTTTGTAGGATAGTTTCATGTAGCGTGTATTTTTCACATACCTTAGTGAGTTAATAGGGCTTTTTATTTTGTGAACAAAGAATGAGTAAGGCTTCCTAAGGGTGATGGATAGAACCCAGGGATGCACCTGTGGAAGCTTCGCTCTTCCCAAGTAGTTTAAAATGTAGAACCAAAGTAATGTTTCCAGGATGAACATGTTCATGTAAAAAGAAAGTAGGACTTGGCTACTGTTAGCATTTATCATCCCCTTGCCTCATCCATTCTTCGTGCAAAATAGCGAACCGAGGTGGCAGTGTCTCCTCCAAGGTTAAGGAAGACAATCCGACTCCCAGAAATCAGTGCAAGGCCACAATGTCCGCACAGCCGTTCCCATGGGGCTCCGAGCCTCCATGTGCAATGCTGGGAATTGATCAACGATTTCTCGGGTTAGAGGAGGAGCCTTGGAGCTTAGCTCTGAATCCACCCACCAGGTGTGGATCGGCGCTAGCTAAATATAGGAGTGCTAAACACTCCTGCCACGCCAAGGTTAAAACGGGCTCACCCGTCCACTGCAGGCAGCCCGTATCGGGTAAGCAAACTGTTCGCTGCTATCACAAACATCAGTCACACTACTGTGCAGCTGCCCAGGCTGAGGCCAGTGCTCCACACTGTCACTGACCTCACCTTATGGCAGTGTGTTTTGTGTATAAAGTTATGTGAGGCCCAACGGATGAATCTGAATCCCATTCCTGTATGTTTCAGCCTTTCTTCTGTGAATGCGTGAGACATATATCCACATCTATCCTCGGTAGGTTTTCTGCAGTCAACTCAGTAGAAGAAATTCTGCATTACAATAATCTTGCAACGGAACTGTTTTAGACCATTTGGAATTGATATTGAGATTTGTATCTTTAATATGCAAAACTGTTATCAATTCATCAAATATTCACGATCACAAAAATCCTCCTGTTGTATATGTGGGATTAGACATTGAAATAGTCAAATCCCAAGGGTTTGTCATGTTAACATTTCCATTCAAGAGGAAATATGATATTAAACTTTAAATAAATTAGGGATTTGCCATGCTCCTTGTCTGGATGAGTTATGCAAAGGAGAAAATATTTAAAATATTTGATTGTATTGAAATTTATTGAAGAAAGATTAAATTTCAGGGTGGGAAAAGGAATAGGCTGCTGAATTTGACCACCTAAAACTCCAAAATAAACATATAGAAGAACAAAACAAAACAAAATGCAAAACACGAAATAAAAACTAGAAGAAAGAAAAATCACACATACAGTAAATAAAAAGAGTAATAATAGGGCTACAGTCAGATAGGGAAAATAGCTTCTAATGTTCTACAGCATAGTAGAATAACTATGAAGACACCTAAATTAATATTCAAAAATAGCCAATGCAAGAATTTTGAACATTCCCAAAACAAAGCAAGGGCATCTGTCTAAGATGATGAACATGTCAATTACTATAATCTGATAATTACACATTATGTACATATATATGTATTGAAATGTCACACCATACTCCAGAAATATGTACAATTACTATGTGTCAATTTAAAAATCAGATTTTTTTTTTTTGGTATCGGGGATCGAACTTGGTTCCTTGTGCTTGTGCAGCAGGCGGCAAAACCACTGATTTAAATCGCCGGCCCAAAAATCAAATACATTTTTAAAAGGAGTAACAAAGTATTTTTAAATGTTACAACTCATATCATAAAGAACTAATTTCTGTAATGCATAATGAAATCTAAAAAATTCAGAAGCGGGAAGAATCCATAGAAAAATTGACAGGGATCAGAATAAATTTTCCAGAAAAGGAACAAAACATGCAAAAATGCTCAGCCTCTTTTATAGTTACACTTATAAAAATGAAACTAGAATTAGAATGAAAAACTAATAGTTTCCAAGCTAAAACTGCATTAAGATATAATGTCTTACCCATTAGAATGACAATAACTTAGATACTGGATAATACAGAATGTTGCCATTACTAAAGAAAATCAGATGTTTTTATTTCTCATGGAATTGCAAAATGCTAAAATCCCTAAGAAGGACAGTATCTTCCAAAATTAGAAATGAATTTATTCTTTGACTCAGCAGTTCTGCACCTGTGAATTTACCCTTCGTGTATAAGCTTCGAGTATTCAAAATAACACTTACCCAAGGTTATCATAGCAGTGTTGTCTGTAATCACCAAGTAATGTAAAGGAATTGTCTCTCTACAGGTGACAGTAACCTGTAGTCCTTCCACAAGGGGAATATAAAGGATCATAGAGCTGACATTCTTTATCCACTTACAGCGATGATCTACAGAAGTGCTGATGTGCCTAAGATAATATAGTAAGCCATTGTTTATGTAAAAAGAGTATTATAACATAAGAAAACATATTCACATGTACTTATATTTGGTTAAAGAAAAGAAAAATATACACACAAAACTATTAGGAAAAGTTTCTCACTAGGGCAGGAGGTATAATGGGATGGGCATAAACAAGAACAAAACCAAGAGCTTTTAAAATATACACTCCCATATGCTTTTCTTGGGCCTCATACCAATACTACCTACTCAAAAGTAAACTCAAAAAACAACAGTATCATGGCATTTTGAACAAAAAATCAGAAAGCATCTGCTCATGTGTGTTAATTCCATGCAAAGTTTTCTACAAACGAAGGTTTTTAAAATTTATTTTTATTAGTACCTAATAATTTTACAAAATACTGGAAATCTTGGGCTTCAGCATGTATAATATATTTTTATTGTATCTATCCTTTCAATAATCTCCCTTTGCCCCTCACCTCTATGATTCCTTTCTTGTTTTAATCTCCCTTCTACTTTCTTGTCATCTTTTATGGATTCCATATATTATAGAGAATGTGTGATATTTATTTTTCTAACTCTGGCTTATTTCACTTAACATGATAGTATCCAGTTCCATCCATTTTACTGCGAATGACAAAATGTCATTTTTTACCGCTGAAGGATACTCCATTGCGTATATATATTGCATTGTCTTTAGTAATGCATTGAGGGGCATCTAGGCTGGTTTTGTGTCTTAGCTATTGTGAGTTGTGCTGCAGTAAACATGAGCATGCAAATACCTGTATAATTTACTGACTTTAAATGCTTCCCGTATATACTAAGGAGTGGTATATCTGAATCAAATGGTAGCTCTACTTTTAGTTTTATGATTAACCTCCATGCTGATTTCCACAGTGGCTGCAGGAATTTACATTCCCACCAGCAATGTGAGAGGAGCCTCTTTTCCCACATCCCTGCCAGCATTTACTGATTTTTGTATTCTTAATGACATTCTGAAGGGGGTGAGATGAATCTCAGTGCAGATTTGATTTGCATTTCCCAAATGGTTAAATATTTTGGACATTTTTTCATACATTTATTGACCATTGGTACTCCTTTTTTTGAGAAGTGTCTGTTGAGTTCACTGGCCCCACTGATTGGAGTGTTCAGCTTTTTGGCATTAAATTTTTTAATTCTTTATATTGGAAGTTTTTCTATTATGATTATTTTCCAGATGAATCCATTAGTCAGATATCTCATTGTCACACACACACACACACACACACACACACACACACAATAATTGATTAGTTCTTGTTAAATTTGTAAATAATATGAAGCCGACAGCTGTTGCATCATTTTATAAACATTCCCCTTACTGTCGTGAAGTGAAACACATATATAATGTGTTGATTGCCGCTATTGGGATAATTACATGAGCCTTTGGCTAGTAGAACAGCAGCTCAGTTTTCTACTTAAGTCTTTACAGAATTTTTAACTGGTCTTCAGTAAACATTTTCCTTAATTCTATAATGAAAAAACAGTATGGATTGCTTTCAAGATTTTATTTCATTGCAAACCAAATTGCTTCAAAGAGAGGAAAGCTCACTCGTGACGAGGGGAGCGCATAGTGTGAGGGTGAGGGCTCCCGTTAGGAGCTGTACCAAGGCCAGGTCTGCATGGGCCCTCGGCGCCACTGTGGAAGGTGCCATGCTCGCCTCCCAGAGCCTCTACCCCCGGCCAGGCCTGCCAGCCCGGCTGAACACTGGATTGTTTCTAAAACGAGGGAATTTTCCCAGAAACAAGTCGTACTCTGGGGCCCCCAGTCAAGGCTGAGTTCTGAGTCTTCTATTGTCCTCCTTGCTAATGATATAGGCTGCCCACTTCCTTAACAAGCTGGGCTTGTTCACTGGAAAATGTAACAAATAATTTCAAGGTTATGTCACTCTTGGCAAGCTCAGTAACGCTAGTGGAAAAAGGAAGTTTTCAGAACAAGGCAGAGACTGAAATCTTGTTTGAAACCACTGGCCTCGCAGGCTGCAGGGAGCCTTATTGCCCAAATTTACAGGACTCTGCTGCTCCAGTGGACTTCTAGAAGGATGTAAGTTAGAAGAGATTAATGTGTTTAAATCCAGCCTCTGTGAATAAGGAATTAACTCTGACATATGCACTTTATTTCTGGTCTGACCTTTAAGTGTTTGCTGGGTAAAGGACACATTGTCTTTGCTTCTAATCACAGCCAACTTTCGATTATTCAGGAGATGACCGTTTCCACGACCTGGATTTTTGGATTTCCCTCCTCATGTCTGCTTATGTGATCTTATTATTTATTAGTCCTTCCCCCATTAAATAAGCAAAGAATGAAAAGTGAAGGGAAGCTGAAATAGTTTGTGCTAGACCAGCTCTTATGACGAATATGCTGCTCCCTGGATTATTCCTAGTGCTGCCAGGTAAAATTTTGGGGTTCAAACTAATGACACGCTTTCTTTTGTAGACAGGGAGAGCTGGGAGGTATAGTGCAAGACCTGAGCATCAAGGCTGCTCTTGGCTTTGCCTGTGGTTCCTCTGGAGGCCCTGGATCAGCCATACGGATTACTGTCCTTTGGTTTCCTGGGGATAGAGTGGATCTGCTGAGTTTTTAAAGATATGTTAGAAGGAATGGGGAAGAGAGTTTAAAATGCCTACGAAATACACTAGGTTCCCCAAAGCAAGCTCAAGCACGAATCCTAGGGCACATACAATCAGAAGCATGTCTTCCAAGGGATTCTGAAGTCTGGTCCTTGTTCTCAACCACCGGTAGATTAGCCATGCATGGAAATCTCAACTTGCACCACAGCCTAAAACATTCCATTTTTCTAAGGCTCTGTCAGGGCATATTATTCTGACAAATAAAATCACATTACCATCAACTATAATTTTGTCCAAAATATGACTATCTATGCTCTAGATTACAACCAGGACACAGGAATTTTATTGTTTTAGAGAATTTTTCTGTTCATGGCATATTCTGTAATTTGACTATTGCTGCCTTAATTATAGTGGCACTTGCCAATAACCTCTAGCCCGGAGGGACAAGCTAAATGTACACTCATAGAAGAACATATGACCTTCATTCCCTAAGAGAGGCCACCAAACACAAGATTTTGATGGAAAAGATGTACCCCCACAGAAGGGAGGTGATAAAAAGAGTCTAAAGGAAACTTGATAATCCTGTTTTTTTTGGCTTTTGCTGCTTTTTACACTAAAGACCTATATATTAATGAAGTAGTTTTAGTTGATTAACATATATATATGTGTGTTAATCACCTCTTGCTTCCTGGAAGAGTATTTTAGTGAATATTTTAGAGAAAATTTAGCTGTATCTACCTGGGTAGACTTCTTAATGGAATACATTATCTTAGAATCTATTTCAAAACCAGCTGGCTTGGTAACTGAATAACAGCTTCCACTGGCAATCTATGAGTTTATAGAAATTTTTGATAGCTTCTGAGGGAGGAGTTTGAAGGAAACCAAATCAAGGGTGGAGATAATAACTCTATAACTGCATAGTCTTATTTTGATAGAAAGTGTTAAAATTTGAAACATTATAAAACTTTGGAAAAGTCTAAGGCAAATATGCTAATGCAAGATTAATTATAGAAAACCCTCTTAAACATACACTTTACTTCTGCTTTATACTTCATAATAAAAATTCTTAAAACTGACGTGTAGCTTACATTTTTAGTAAAACTCTAAACCCTAGTAAGCTCCTTATAGCTCCTCATTTTCCCAGGCTAGGAAGTGGAAATACTGAAATATACAAGATTTTATAAGTATAAAATAATGTAAAAAGTGTTTTATATGTTGTCTGTCTTATAGCAAAACATAAAGTAGTATGAGTTTTTCAGCAGAATGGGAATTTTTCAGCAAAATGATTTCATATTATCCATTGCTTTTGCTCTCCATCTTTTCTGTGTTATAATTTAAGGGTTACACATTTAGGGTAAGCAATTAGATAGAAATGAGAGTTTTTCAAAATCATTATTCAGCTTATATCATGTAAGAGTCAATATGACACAGACCTTAGACATTTTAAAAATCAGTTTATCAAATACACATCCCTGTGAATAATATTATATTATATGACATGTGATAAACAAATAATATATGATAAAACATCCAATAAATAGAAGGAGGAAATTACTTAGGCTTCAGGAAACCTTATGGCTACTAATAAACATGATATAATTTTTATCAGTCATGAAGAAAACAGGTTGAGCTTTTTGGAAAATGAACATATGAATGTATATATGTTTATATGCATAGATGTGTATCTCTGCATAGTTCACAGGCATAAATATACTTGTGTATATACATAAACACACAAAAACAAAAGGAATGATTTCCAGATAAAATTTGGCTTGTGGTTCAGGTCTGAAATGTCTCCCAATAAGGTCACATGTTCAGAGGTGGGGCCTTTGGAAGGTGACTGGATCGTGAAGGCTCGAATTTTATCAGTGGACTCATTCTCTGGCGGATGCATAAGTTGTTGGCATTACTGAAGTTGACAGAAACTCTGGAGGTGAGGTCAACTTGAAAGGAATGGATCATGGGAGACATGATACTGGGGAAAGGACAAATTAGACATGACCTGGTGATAACTCATTAAACAAAGTTATTGACCAGTTCAACAGGCTAAATCTAGCAACATCAGGATGATTTCTTTCCAGGGAAGAGGGACTCTGTAAATGATATCCCTGGACCTAGACTTTGAGTTCCATATACACAAGCCTACTCCCAAAATTCAAACTGACTGGGCCAAATCTTTTCAATCAGATTAGCTGAAAAAGAATTCACACCAAAGCAGCTGCCTTGTACGATCCAAATGGCATGCTTGGAAAGGCAATAATAGAAACTTGTAAAATTAATTTTAAAGATGGCTGCAAGAGTCTCAGAATTCAGTCATCGAATTTGACAGCTGGGCTTAGGACTGGGCTTAGGAAATGAGATCTTTTCGAGAGAACTGAGGGTCTGTGACTGCTGGAGGTTTGGTTTGCTCCGTGTGCACCAGGCATTCCTCTCTTTCCTATCAGCGCACACTGAGGCCTGACCACAGACACGTGACATTGAGTGGCTGTCATCAAATCACTCACCCTTTTCTTCACGATCAAATAAGAATACTAAAATGGATGATTTTAAAAGAATGCTTACAATTCTTTTTAAAATTTTTCTTGTAGTTCTGGGGCTAGAACCCACAGATTCAAGAGTGCAAGTTAAGCATTTTGCCACTGCAGCACACCCCCCAGCCCTGCAAGTCCTTTCTTGAAGTGGTAGAAATGGTCCTTTTGGACCTAGTCTTACTTGAAGCAAGGTTGATGCTTTTGTATTTCTGTCTTTGTAAATTTAATCTCCCTTGCCATTATTAATAAAAGTATGCTTTGAGAGTAATCATATTATGTAGAGTATGACAGGCAAACGTTCGTGGTAGTTAAGATGAGCAATAACCTGAAGTCAGAACTGGTGCCTGATGTACCCTTTCACCATGTCCAGCTCTCAGTAGACTCACAATACGTAAGACTGGACACATGCATTTTTTGTGAATTCTGCTATTCTTGTTAGTTCTTCTCCTTATCTAAACGTACAGTCTTTTCTGATGAAAAGAAATCTACATCTACTGTCACAGGTGGAATTTCTCCCTGTTGGAAAGCAAGTCATCTTATTTGTATTGTATGGAACACAACAGGTAAAACACACCATTGTAGGGAACAGAGAGGAAGTTAAAGGAGTTTTAAAATCCTGCCTTCGATCTCTGTCATTGTCGATGTAACTGTCATCATTAGGGACTACTGGTGACAAGGAGCATGAAGGGAATTTCAAAGAATTGTTAAGCGCAAATCACAACAAACAAACAAAAATTAATCAAGAAGTAGCTGCTAACAGCTGGGTGTGGTACACCTGATGCCTGCAATCTCAACACTCTGTGAGGCTGAGGCAGAAAGTTCTCCAAGTTTGAGCTCATTCTGGACAAATTAGTGACTTAATAAGAGGAGCTGGGGATGTCATTCAGTACCAAAGAACTGGGTTTGATTATCAGTAGCACAGAGGGGAAAAATCACTGAGATACTGCTCAACTTAGCAGGGCCAAACATGAAATTTAAGAATAACCTTAAAAAAGGATTGAGCTACATTGAATTTACACATGAACACATGAAATTGGAAGAGTTTTTCCACCTGCTAGTGCAATGGTACTAAACAAAATCATATTTGTCTCATACAAGTAATAATTAATTATACCTGTATCTAAAATAAATTGTTTTACCTGTAAGAGTTGAGGCTCATCTCAAATTTATTTTCTTTTTAAAGTTGTGTGTTTAAGAATCGTCCTCATGTGATTTAAACCTGGCATTAAGCTCTGGTTTAGTTTGCTAATTCCTTAAATAAGACTGTTGCATTTGTAATTGCTCATTTTCCATTTTCCTAGTCTCTCAATTAAAACTTAAGAACTTCAGACACTATATCCAAATTATTTAAATAAATAACTAAATATTCTAAATCCCTTCCAGAAATGAAAACCAAATTAACATACCAAGTCATTTATTCTGACCCCAAAGTAGTTCATTAGCAGTGACTACAATTCGTTATTTTTGGACCACCGAGGCAGCTTGGGTATTGTATTGTGTATTGTGAGTGTATTGTGAGATTGCCACTCAATCATTTCACCTCCTTTTGTACTGGAGGCTCTTGAGACTTTAATTCTTTTAAGAAACCATCCTTTATTTGATTCCTCTTACTCCTATGGGTTTCCAGCTCATCTGGTATATCTTGTGTTTGCTTCACTTAGCTTCATCCCAGACATGCTTTAATATGGCTTAGGATGATACACCTATAAACAGAAATGAAAAGAACACTGTTTCAAAGAAGATTAAGAAGAAACCCAAGGGTGCGTGCATAGAATGGAGTCAACATGAGCTTTAAAAGGCCAGTGGGAATGTGCTAGGTATTTTCTGAGGCTTCTCAGACACTTGGCTGTGAGTTTTCTAGAAACCAACTGTGATGTGTTCTCTAGTGCTCAATATATGTTGAGTATTATTATATGAACCTTAGGGTGGAGACACCATAAGGTGTAACCGGAAATCTACATCTTGCCTCTTTCCTCTTTTAGGGGGTGTTTTTTTCTGTTTTTAGCCTATTTTCATTTGTGAGTTTAAAGGGTCTAGTTTCTAGTAGCTCTTTTGCATATGGTTTCCGGGCTTTGTGATTCTAATTTATGCAGAGCCCGTGCTTCCATTTCTGGCTTAATTTTCTTATTTGTATCTAATAACTTTACTGTAAAATTCTTGACCCCCATGAGTAAATATGAATGCATAAATATTGACAATGCTTTGTCCCTCCGCAAATTAACTATAACATTTTTAGTGAACATATAATTCAACTTTAATATTGGATGCTATGCCAAAGTGGCTTTTTAAATAATGGTGACAAAAATAATACCATTAAAATAATTTATGACCTGGCCTCTGTTACACTGTACAAAATTATTCAAGGACTGGAAGTGATATTCCACATAATTTTTACCCCAAAGTAATGTGAGTTAATAACGTAAGGGGAAAAATAAAGGCTGAATTTCGGGCTGTGCACACCACAATTTTAACAATGTAACAGTTATTATCTGACAAGTAGGAGTAAGGGTAATTAGTATTTTCTATTCTGCACCTCGGGAATTTCATACATATTTTGGCAAAGAACTTGTACTTATTTTTTAACAGCAAACACATATTAAACAGCAAATATCTATTGTTGAACAGAGCTAATAAACAAGAAATCTCCTTGGTCTATAGTCCTTCTGCTTCTATGAATTATCTAGAAACCCAATTTTATTTTGTTATTGCTTCATAGTAGGCCAAAAAAGGTAACTACAAGGAATGCAGCAAATAAACAGAGCAGCCAGCACCTCGTGGCTTCTTTGCAGCCCGGACCCCATAACTGCACACATCTGCATGCACCTGGATGTATCACTCGCTCACGCTGTCTGCACACGTGATAAGATTTTATTTCAGGTTTGGCAGATTAGGGGTTAGCACCCAAGTGCAGCAGTGCCTAATGTGGCTGCCGTTAATGTTTTATTCTACACAATCCAGCTAAGATTTAAGAAGAAAAAAGGAAGGAAGAAAGGGAGAAAACTAAGATCCTCATTCTCCCATTGATACAGCAGGCTTTAGAGTGCAAATCCCTTTTAGTGTTAACGGTAGTTATGTGCCTGAATTTCCTCCCACGTTCACCATGCTAAATGGGGAGCTTTGACAGCCTGCTCCCTGAAACATGCGCAGCAGCAATCATCTTGTCTTTTCAGATTTTCCTACATGCAAGCTCCCCAAAATCTTGTATTTAATGTGTTTCACTCATTAAATTTGATTAGCACAGAGTTGAATGATTTTTAAAAACTCTAAACTAATTGTTCCTTAATTAAGTTGGGTAATTTGTGATTCAAAAAGGATGTTAGGTTTCTAGTCAGGTAGGGCTCAGCTCACAGTTACTGATGGAAGAAAAGTAATATACAGAATTGAGTTTCAGAAATCAATGGAAAATAATAAAAAATTAAAAGGGAGAAGCAGTCTATCAATAGTCCTGCTGTAACAAAGGGGAGGCTTGTTTTATATTGATTAGCTGCTCTTAAATAATGCATCTCTGCTTCCCAACAGTGCACAGGCTTGCAAGGTTGTTTATTGCAAGGGGTTGGTAGACAGAAGGGAGCGATCAATACTAGATCTGTAAACCCACTTGGAAATGCAGTTCTGCAATTCACCATCAGAGAGCCTTTCTGGCTGTTCAGCTATGGCAGCCTCCACGAAATTCCTCCCAAGTCATTCCAGAGAGCATTAGAATTTGGTCCCTGTAAGATGGAACTAACTGGAAAGGTTCTTTCAGAATTCTCCCCTATCCTTCCTTCATGCTCTATATTGCGTTTACAGATTTCACAGCTTAAATGAATTACATCAAACTTCCCCGCCCTTGGAAGATACTCATCACATGTACTTTCTCACTATTTAGTGATCCACTGTGGTAAACACGATTTACTTCAAAAATTTTCCCTGCAAGAGAATCATAGGACTAGTATTCCCCGTAATTTAATTATTTCATTATTTTAAAACAGAAGTATATATTGGAATTGAAGATGCAGGTACTTTGTTGATATTTTGGGGATTCAAAATCCCAGCAATGCTCAAAATGTGGCATGAAAAATAATCACATCCCAAAGAAGTACTTGCTATTCTTGATCTTCTCAAGAAGGGGAGTGGTAATTTTCACTTGTTCTTTGGGGTGTTGAGAGCATGAAAGTAGGTTCGCTGCTAATTACAGACTTTGATTTCAAGTAAAGCTTTTAGTTTGGGGGGGACTCTTTATTCAGAAAGTAGGGATGGTATTATCTTCTCTTTCTATTTCATAGGAATTTATGGAGCTAACTAAGGTAATGCACGCAGTAAATTTATATGCTATAGGTGGCATACTTACTTAATACTACATTGTTCTTTTTTTAAAGAAAGAGCCAAATAAATGGACTGGCACATGCCTCATGACCATTGCTAAGGAAAACAAAGATAAATGTTATATGTAGGACAAGTGCCACAAAAAAATTTGTCTTTGGATTAAATGACTCTTTCTACTAATTAGTTAATGTCATTGTGTATTTCTTTATTTCGTCTTATTCCAGGAACAACATCAGCTGTTTTAAATATCTAAAAACCATACTAGGTAACATCTGCTAAAATCATGAACAAAAAAGGGGTAAGCAGAAAGAAGTGTGGAACAAGGTAGATGGGCAAAGAGAACATGATAAAGGCCTTAGAGCATTGGGTGGGCTCGGTACCATTCTGCGTCACTTCAGCTCACAAAATCCCACTGTGCACATGTCTTTCCAACTTCACATCTACTGACACTATGCCCCAGCTTGGAATCAGCTATGGTTCAATGTTTTGCATTCCAGAAATTGGCAAGTACTAAAATAAGAACATTTTCTCTCAAGAGGCAGTCACTAGCACCAGGAATGGCACCAAACCATGGTGGTAAACGTCACAGAATCCAAAAGAGAAGCTTTGTCTCTTACACAGTTGAATGTAGTCTATAGAATGGTTTGTATCTAGTTCTTAAGAGGAATTTGTAACTGTTCTTATTACTAAGCACAAGCATTTCATGCTTCAAGTTCTCACAAAGAAAATAATATATGAGATAGTGGAAAATCCTCTCCAAATACCTTGTCTCCACCAAATTCAGCAACAACAACTGTTATAAGAATAGGGCTATAGGGGCCAGGGATTTAGCTCAGTGGTTCTGCCGCCTGCCTTGACGAGCACAAGGTCCCAAGTTCGATCCCCGGTACCAAAAAAGTACCCTGTATTAATTAGCTTTTTGTCACTATAACAAAATATCTGAGGTGATAAACTTACAAGGAGGAAAGATTTATTTTGGATTATGGTTTCAGGGGTTTTAGTCCATGGTTGGTTGGCCTTGTTGCTTTTAGGCCAGTGGTGAGGCAGAAGAACATCATGGTGGGGAATGGGATGGAACAAAACTGCTCACATCATGGTGGATGGGAAGCAAAGAGAGAGAGGGAAGAACTGGCCAGGGTTCCAACGTCCTCATCAAGGCTCAGGGACCTAACTTCCTGCCACTAGGCCCTACTTCCTAAAGCTTCTACCATTTCCCACGTGTGCCACAGGCTAGTGACCAAGGAAACACATTGCTGGGCATGGTGGTGCATGTGTGTGATTCCAGCTTCAAGGGATGCTCAGGCAGGAGGATTACAAGTTCAAGTCCCACCTTGGCAAATTAGTGACATCCTGTCAATACATACATACCTACATACGTGCATACATACATCCATTCATACATAGGTGAGGGGATGCAGACCAGTGGTAGAGTGACCCTGAGTTCTATCCCTAGTACTGCAAAAAAAAAAAAAAAAGCAAAGAAATCACACAGCCATTTGGAGAATATTTAAGATCCAGATCATAACTCGTACTGTGATTCAAAACAGTTCAAAATAAAGCTTAGTAACATTTACTACTGAATCATTTTCATATAGAGAGAAAAAGTGAAGGCCTCACTCCTGTAATGCTGCTCTTTCTCATCATCTGGTCATATTTCCTAACTGAAAAGTTAATTCTAGGTTATTAATTTAACCTGTGTTTTTTTCTGGTAGGCCTTTATTTTTATCTTTTTTTATTGTCAGAAACTTTCAAAATACTTTATACCTGTACCATATTGGTTTTAACATAGTGGACATAATTTTCAAATAGAAAGAGAAGTCTATAATGAAAAGAATCTTTATTTAACTCTCTGTATGTGTGAATACACATCTTAAGATTTGCCCACCATACTCTTTTTTCACTGAACCCATTTTTATAAAAGTGTAATGAGAGAAAGAAAAATAAATTCTGTGATATCAGTGGATTGCCACCCTATCTTCTAAGCTGGTTTAGTTTCTCCAAATAAATTTGCGCTGTTCTTCTGTTTTTCTGCTTTAAGACAAGTGCTATTTGCTCAGACAAGGATGTCAGCATCGTCGGAATTTCAGAAGAGGAAAAGCGCTTGTCAACACTTTTACTTTCGCTCATTCTCACTCTTTTATACATGACAAATGCACCCACTGGAGCACAAATACAGACACACCTACCTTCTCTGCTACTCCTGAGCAACACTCAATTTCCAATTTCATCTTTTACTCTGCTGACCGTTAAACTACAACCCATTTACACTCTGGATGAAAGAGCACGCTTAAAATACTGGAAAATCATCAACTCTACCTCTTTTGCATCACAAAGAATAGTGAGCAATGGCAGAGAGCTTTCAGGAGCTTGGCGACTGCATTATTAATTAAAATGATACAATGTGTATTCTAATGTCATTACTGACTCTAGAATAGCAATGTGTATTCATTTTACAAAATTTAAAATAATGTACAAAATAGCCATAAACTAAAATTAGACAATAAAAACGATAACTTCTAATACTCTAACACTAATTTTCCAAATACCTCTATACACACAGAAATATACCTTCAATTTTACAAGATGTAGTAATAATGCTATTTTGTGAAAGTTTTGATTCAACAGTGTTTTACAGGGATTTCTTCATAGTAGTGGTTTTAGATTTGGCTTTTTTGGCTGTGATTGATACTGTTATTTTGTTATCTATCACTACTATACATATAAGTAAAAGATTCTTACATATTGTATTTAAGGATGAACTTAATCATCTATGGGTGGGAAATTTCCAATCCCTTTACCATTTCAAACATGGCTGAACTTCTGCTCTGGCAGGAACTAGGCTGAGCTGGAGAAAAACTGACTAACCTATACTAGAGGTGAAAACCCGGCAAAATAAGGGTCCTCAAGTGCCTCCTTCATATGTGTTTGGAACCATTCAGCAAAGAGTTGATTGAGCCAGCTGACACTAGTACAAGTGCTGAAGACAGAAAAATGAATAAAACCCTCTGCCTTCAAGATGAGCAGAAGCAGAAGTTTCAAATTATGTGAAGGGAAAAATTGAATCGTGAACCTCTTAGTAAAACAGAGAAAGCTTGATGGTTGATTGGATAAAGAGTGTCAAACTTAAATTCGAAGTTTCTAGATTTAGAGACTCAATGAATGAGTGACTAATGTGTATAGAACTAGAATGAGGGCAGGGGATTTAGCTCAGTGGTGCCACCATCTACCTCACAAGCAAGTGCAAGGTCCTGAGTTCAATCCCCAGTATCAAAACAAAAACAAAAAAAAACCAGAAATAGAATGAATCTGGTGGCTAAAGGAAACCTGTGGTTAATGTGAGTTTAAGACACCTGAGAGAGCCACGAAGAAGTCTGTAGTGGGTACTTATCAACACAACCCCACATTTCAGAAAAGACTGCAGAAGACACAATGATCAAATTAAGTTATACTGTATTTAAAGTAAAAGCTATGGTATGAATGTCATGTAAAATTCATGGATTGATCTTAATTGCTAAAATGATAGAATTAAAAGGATGTAACCTTCCTAAACAGGATTAGCAACTACTCAAAAAGCTGGAGGGAACTAGTGAGACCCTTTCTGCTTTTCTGTTTCTGCCAGGGAAAGCACATCTTGGAAGCAGAAAGCAGCCCTCCTGTGCCACAGAGCCCACTGGCATCTTGGCCTTGGCCTTGCCTGCCTCCAAAACTGGGAAAAATAAATTTCTGTCTTTTCTAAATTACCAGGGAATATTCCATTATATGTGTGAGTGAGTGTGCATGCATGCACACATGCACACACAGACATTCAGAATTTAAAAATTTTGTCAAATATTTTACTTTCCTTTTGGAAAAGAAAGCATGCTTTTTCTAAATCATCAGAATGCAAAACTCTTTTCTAGGTGTATATTAGAGACATAAAATTTTCTTCATCAAATCAAACTTTTTCAATTATAAAATAGATTATCATCAAAGCCAGCAACATTCCTGTCACTAGCAGTTTTCAACTCATCTTTTAAGACATCTCCACCATGGGGTTATGGTCAACACAACAGAACTTCTAAGACTCTACTGACCCATAGGATCTTAGACACTAATATTTCCCCCTAAAATTCAAAATAATAAACTTGTTCTCCTTATTGTGGAATTGCTCCTTGTGGCTCACTTCATGAATGATGATACGTGATGAGGAAAAGCTATGAACTGCATGGATAAGGTTTTGCTTCCTGTAAATGAACAGGACTGTAAGGTCTAAAGGTACCATCGGGGACCATGTCCTGAGTCTGTGACTGCATTGCTCTGTTCCCTACACAGACTCACAGTCCGGATTCGAAGGTACCATCATGAGATGTACAGTCCAGGATAAGATACAGAGAGGCAAGTGATCCTTTGAATGTGGAAAAGAATGTGAAGAAGTGATAGAAGACAATGCTGTGTAAAGACAGAAGGCTGTGTATCTCAGATACACAGCATATTGGATGGTTACTGCATTTCCATAGGATGTGGTACACAAACTGGCATGGAAATGGAGATGGAAGAAGGGAAATCATCCAACCAGAGACAGCAAGTACAGAGGCAGGGACACTGGCACTGGAAGCAGATGAGCTTAAGGAGAACCCATTAATGAAGATGAAGAAGAGATACAAGCAGGGGTCAGCTTGTGAGTGGGCTGGACTTCATCATAGGGAAGGAGAGACATTGAAATACAACCAACAATAGACATAAAGTGAGGTTTGGGAAGTCTTCTCACTTCTCCCCGGGGAACCAACTGAGTAGAGAACAGAAAGTGGGAAATCAGTTAAGGGGCCACTGTGTTAAGTGAGGGGAAAGCTGATTAAGGCTAGTGCAGCGGGGACAGAGGGGACCAGAAGAGGCAGACCAATCCAGAGGGTGGTTAACAGTTCACCAAGACAAGCGACTTCCCCAAGTCCACAGCTTTTAATCTGTTGTAATTCAGGGCCTAACAACAAGTTTGCTAAATAAAAATCTGATGCTTTTCTTAATATATTGAGGCTGCCTCCATGCCAGCATGGGAGTAAAACCAAGATTGTTGATTCTAGCAGTAGCTCCTGCCATGATTAGGGAATCTATCTCTCAAGAGTATCAGAGTATTGGAAAAGCATAAAGACAAAGGAGGGGCAGGCCAAATCTCAGGACACACCCAAACCAGGAACCTGAGATATCCACCAAGAAGCGTAAATTCAGGGCATTAAAAAACAATGTCACAGAGCTATTGCAATGTCTTTTGTGCACGTGTGCAGGAAGGAAGCTGTGAGAAAAGTTGTTTCTTTCTGTAGTGTCTTCTTCAACCGCTGCAGAGACCACACATAAACCAAAAAATCTCTGCATACTTTTGGTAGGGGACATGCAATGCTTGTGAATGACACACTTTACCACTTTATGGCAAGGGGCCAACAAAACATTAAACAAGTTTCCAGCAGTGAATTTCAGGGATCTCTGGAAATTATTGAATTAGAAGCATAAAATTATGGAATTAATTCCATTCTCCAATTGTGAAACGGCAAAAGTTGAGACCTGTCAGTACGTTTCAATGACTATAAACTTGGTTGAACTGTAATGAAAAGGTAATTATAGCTCTTCTAAATGCCATTCAAAATTGTTATTTTACTTTTGGGCTCTGCCTCTCTTCTGTACCCGCTGTCTTTTGGAAGCCTTGCTTTTCTGGGACACTTGCCACACCACCTCCTTTCTCATATGGGTGTTTTTTCTTGCTAGGTAATTCTCAGATTTTAGTCTCCTTGGCCTCTCTTACAGTGGTTCACACTTAGTGGTCTCTCTCTGGGGTCTTTGCATCTGGCACAAGGCAACTTTATTTTCTGAAGCAAGCACTAGACTAAGTCATG
The DNA here is from genome assembly GCF_053883595.1 of Heterocephalus glaber. Classification (NCBI taxonomy): domain Eukaryota; kingdom Metazoa; phylum Chordata; class Mammalia; order Rodentia; family Bathyergidae; genus Heterocephalus; species Heterocephalus glaber. The sequence goes on along the minus strand of NW_028258161.1, from coordinate 7,691,313 downwards.
GAGTTGGAGAACATAGGAAAAAGACAGATTGCTGGAAAAGAGAGTGTCCTTGGACATTAGAATACATGATTACCACAATACTGTGTCTAGCATACAGCTAAGCCGCAAAGTAGGGATGCAATAAACAGTTTCATGTTTTATTAAAAGGACAGACTTACTACCTCTGGGAATTAATGACTGAATAATAAGACTTCAGGCTGTGTGAGACAGGATCTTCCACAGTGCCACAGAGTAACTCACTTTGTACTTAAATTCCATTAGTGCATAATTCCATGTCCATCTCTGCATTAAACAGACACACACACACACACACACACACACACACGAGTTTTATGAGCTTTTAAGGAACACAGATCTGTGTATGTATGCGTGAGTTTAGGGTGTAGAGGTAATATCTGTTAGAATAGTAAGCTCCCTGTAAGACATTAAGAGAGTGCCAGTGTTTAGTAAAGACAAGACCCAGCTCCCAAGAAGACAAGCTAGATAAACATCTGGTAACATATACAGGCTCACCTAAATATAATCATTCATTAATGGAAGGACGTCTGGAGATTGTAAACATGTTACTGAATTTGATGAAAGATACAAGAAGTGTCCAGTTTAGGACCTAATGACCGATATGCCAAGAAGTTAGAAATATAACGTGTCTAGTCCACATTTGGAAACAAGAAACAGGGACTATATATTAAACAGGTTACTTAGTGTTAAACAACAGGGAATTCTAAATGCACATTTGTTCTTTAGAAATACATTTTCCTAATGCATGTGTGTTTATAGATATTCTTTCAGGCCACCAAGAATATAGATGTACATTCTGTAATGAAAGAGGATGCAGACCAGAAACACTGATGCCAACATTTTTGTCAACCAATTAACAGAAACTTGTGCTATATGTTTATGTTTAAAGAAATTTTACTTCATGTATATTGCTGATTCGTTAGTGTTAAACTCATGGCCAACAACACCATTACTCATGTCTACCTGAAGTTTATCTAATTATGTTTTCTCCTCAAGACACATCACAGACTTCCTGTACTTAGGGTCATTAGACAGAATTTCAACACTACGTCCAGGGGCAATTGGAAACAGTGAAATCACCAAATAACTAAATAAAATTACAAAAATGTAAAAACCATCTTACTGGAGAAACAATTCTTGTTTAGTATGAGACTGAAACACGAAGATGGGTCATTACCTTATTTGACCACATGCAGGAAAGTCCATGCTGATCAACTCAAAATTTCCCTTATTCTGTGCATGGTCGCCAATGACACAAAAGCACTGTAAAGTCTGATTCTAGTGTGGCAAATATATTTTAGCAGGTTGCCCAATGGGGTTCCTATATAGGTTTGACTGATTTTGAAAAATATGTCTGACCAGACATCTGCAACAGAAGAGGAAGGGGATTAGGGACAAAGGTTTCTTCCCAGAAGTAGTGTGCACCCCGAAATAGGGAACCCAGAAAGAGCTGGGATGCCTTGCCAAGTTGAGGAGACAGAGACCACAGTTTACTGAAGCTGACACACAAAGAAATTATAATGAAGAATACCAGAGAAGAGAGAGAGAACCGAAGCATTCCAGAGAGGAGCTCAGCCAAAAATCCCTGGGCCTTTGGTTTTAGAATTGGCCTAGGAGGTGAGGGGGATTCACCATAAGGTCAAAAAGAATATCCAGATAGCTGTTGAATAGACAGTTCTCAAAGCTAAGAAAAGGTTGAGAATCATTTGTATTTTCTTGGACACACTGCAGAGATTTTGTAATATTTGGAACATTAGGAAAAGTCCTCAAAAATGTGTAGACATCAGGGCCAGGGATTTAGCTCAGTGGTTCAGCCGCCTCCCTCGCAAGCACAAGGACCCAAGTTCTATCCCCAGTAACAAAAAAAAAACAAAAAATAAATGTGTAGAAATCATCCCGAACATGCTAGCTAATCTCAGTCATTAACTTGACTGAATTAAGAGACTCCAGGAGGGTGGATTGGATGAGAGGGGTCCAATCAGGACTAAGCACTGATGTGCACGGCTGAATGTGCGGGTGGGCTGTGGAGTCCAGCTGGCGGAGTGGTTCACTGGGCTGCTAGGGAGCGTGCATCTCTTGCTGGTTCTCTTCCCCTGTGCTATTTTCTAGCCACCACAAACTGAGCATCTTTGTTTCACCATGCTCCTCTGCTGTTTTGTTTTTGCTTTGGAGCCAACTGACCAATGACTAAAACCCCCGAAACTGTGAGCAAAAGTAAACCTCTCACCCTTTAAATTGTGCTGTCTTCTCACTGGGCAAGTTGTGGGAAAGCTAAATACACAACTGACTTGGGCAGGCTGAGGCCAGGGCATACAGACAAGGTTTTTGCGCAAAAAATGATCAGACGAGCAAGTCTGAAATCTGTCTAGAGTATCTTTGTCAATACTTCAATATTAAGAAGAAAATTAGCCAGATTTTTTTAAAAGTGGTTTGAATATGAAGTTAACCAATGATGGTACAAAATAGCAAATAAGAATGAAACAAAATACTTTCAACATCATTCTTCTTTAAGGAAAGGCGAATTAAAACCACAACGAGAAAATCATTTCCTCTGAGCTAGATTTGCTTAAAGTATTGTTACAGAAGAGGAGAAAAAGGAAGGGCAAATTATTTAGGCACTGTCTTTAAAAATTACACATATTTTTGCTATGTGACCTAGCATTCCTACCCTGAGATGTTTAACAAGATAAAGGAAACGAATATCCACATGTGAATGTTTAAAGTGGCTCTATTACCCAAAACCTGGGAGCAACCAAATGTCTACTAATTGGTAAGTGGATAAATACACTGTAATGTTGACTCTACGGAACAGAATACTACGTAACAGTAAAAAGGAATGAACTCACCTTTTATACTTCCTCTGTCAGTTTTTGTCTCAGAGGTCTTTTCTAGGATATTTGCATGAAAAAAGTGTGGGAAGGCAGAGGGATTGCCTATACGGTGGTGCATATCATTTCCCAACAACAGTAATGGAAAAAGTTCCATCGGTAGGAGAGGAAGGTTCACTAGCAGCTCCCCGTGACACTACCAGAATCATCAATTCCAATTCCTCATTGATGACACAGAGCCAATGTGTGGACCAATCCATGACAGCTTGTTAGAGGGCAAAGACAAAATGCTGCAGCCACACTTCCTGCTGTGTCATCAGTATTAAGTCCTTCATGTCTGCCCCGGCCCTCTGGTATTTTGGGCTAAAATCTGGGAAGTGGTGGCAGGCTCCCTGGTCAGTGTGGAAGCAGGATAAATCTCCAAACCCACACATCCTTTGGTGGAGCTACAGATACATGCAGAGATGAAATGGAAAAGCATTGCTGTGAACTATCTGCTGTATGCTTCCTCTCACATGAAATTCTAGAAAAGGCCAACATTTGGTGATGGCTAACAGATGGGTAAGCACAGGGACTCACTACAAAGGGGCAGGAAGGGATTTAGGGGAGTGATAGAAATATACATCTTGATTGTGATGGAAGTTATCTTTTCATCCAAACTCATTGAACTGTACTTAAAACGGAGGATCCTATAATACTGAATTTATAATAAAAGAAATCCAAGAAAAATATTAGTGAAATAGCTGGAAATATTTTCAACACATGGAATTAAGTGTTAACATTGTTTATGTTTTTCTGCTTATTTTGCTGGGACTCAACCTCTCAACTCGCCATAAATATAAGATCATTTTAAAAACATTATTGTGATAAGAATTTTGGGGGGGTCATTCATTTGCAAACATCTGTCCTTATATAGACGCTCTTTAAAGCAGCAAAGAACTTGATTTCAACATGAAGTTAGGCCAGTAGGAATTTCAATCTCAGAAACTTGGGGTTTTAAAATCTATTTTTACGATGTTTGATTGAATGATTGATTGGTTGGTTGGTTGATCTGTGCAAAGTATAGAAGAACATATAAAAAGGACCCCTCAATCTCTGACCCTAATGATTTCTTCTGCCAAGTCCTTTTCCTAAGCCTGCAAGGTCCAGCACCTCTGCTGACACTGTATGGCATTGGCCACTGGAATTTTTGCTGACATTGAGAGTCAAGTCCCATGGGTCCACCCTCCTGAGGACCAGCACACAGGTGTGGTGAGTGTGGAGCCACAGGTCCTCCTCCCTTGAGGAGCCTGCAGGTGTCTGTTGTCATCCTGGTCCACGGAATGTCACTTTCCTTCTCTCCTCCCACCCCCACAAGCACTTCCCGTTTTCCACTTTTGTGGACTGCATCTGGCCTTTCTAAGCTTGTATAGGAAGATGAACGATTATCCCCAGTAAACACGTTACAAACCAATAAAAGAGACTGACATTTTTCTTGTAGTGGAGAAGCCAAAATATAAGAAAAAGGTACAAATAGCTTTTATTCTTAATTCTATATGAATGAAAAAAGTAAATGTTAACATCTCAATAAGCTTTCCTTCTAGTTTCTGTTTTAGTCTTCAATTAAATAACTTATTGGATCCGAATTCTTGCTTCTGGGTCTGGACAAACTTCTCTGAAATTCTGTCACCACAAAATTCCTAAATTAACTATTTTGTTTTTTCCCTATGAAGTACGTATTTTAAACTGAATAAATTATTTTGATTTTGTAACTTTGTAGAGCCAAGAATGTAAAGATTAAAAGGTTCTTGAAAAATTAAAAGTATTTTAAGATATATTTGGTTAACAGAATAACTTGGGACCCCTCCCACCCTTGGCATCTGTCACATTCTTCACAAACCACTGCCCTTAAATTATACGCTGTTCCTAACAGAAACAGATATAACAGACAGGCAGTTACAGCAGACAAAAACAGATTTGCCCAAACAACTTATTACACTCAAGACCTTCTTTTCTGTTTATAGCAAAGAGAAACGGGCTGCATAAGACTGTTTCTGAATCTTCCATATATTGATATTGATTTTTTTAAAACAATAGTTTTAAAGATAGCTATAGGAATCATAATGCAATATAATTTGATTTTATACAGCATACTTAGCAACTGAATTATAGGACTCTAATTTGTGGAGCACCAGAAAGCTATGTGCAATTTTCCAAATCAAGCCAATAGACCAAATCCTGCCACAAGATTTTGGCCTTTCTTGGTACAGTACAAACTCTCCAGCACATGGCTTCTCTTTGAGGTAGCACTTATAACCAAAAGGGCAAATTCCAGCAATGGAGTACAATCAGGAGAAAACCTATGCTATGATTGAATGACAGTGGCTTGAATCTCTGCCTATGAATTTTTTTTTTTTTTGGCTCATATACAGAGTGGCAATCCAGCCTCCCAAGAGTATATATGAGTGGAGCTTTGGAAAAGTTGACTGAGCGAGCTGACTCCACCACCAGCCAGCTTTGGCCACTCCAGTCTCTGCGTTCTTCTTTACCTCCTGCTTCTCATCTGCAGGAGGACAGAGTCAAACCAGATGATGCCTAAATTCCCTCCCAATGCTAAATAAAACTCCATGGTCAAAAATGCTCAAAGATTCATTTGGTAAGTTCTTATCTTTTCTTTGGAATGACTAATTCACGCCTATAATAAAAATCATGATATATTTCTTTTAAAAAGCATGGTTTTTAGGTTGGAATGATCTATATAAAAATGATAACAAACACTTTATGCCAGACCTTAGTATTTTACATAGGCAAACTCAGTTTTCTCCAAATATACAATAGGCATTATTATTCTGGTTTTATAAATAAGGAGAAATGTTATAATGAAATTTCTAATTAAAAGGTAAACCTGCCAAATACATGGATATGTGTTTTCTCTCACCTTGGGACCTTTTCATTCCTCTTCTTCCACCCAGGCCCAGCCCGATCCCTCTTCCTCATTGTCCCACCCAGTCTAACAGTGATTAGCCCTTCAGCTACTAAATGTAGGATAGGGGTGCACTGGGACAAAGTGACTGACATTCAGAAAAGAAGAAAACTGTTAGTAGAGATTTTGACATCGCAATCACAAGGTCCAGGAGGACTTCAGATCATGGCAGTATATAAATTCTACCATAAAGACCAAACACATAAGAAAGGTCAAACATATAGCAGGAAGGAGCGACATTTTCCCGCTGGCCAGGTGGAGAAGGAGGAGATTTTAGTATTCATCACCAACATCTACTTTCTCTCCATTCCCAGGAAGAGGATTGGACCTTGTCTCAAAAATTTTAAAAAAATATATAGGGGGTGGGGATGTAGCTCAGTGCAAAGCTCCCGGCTTCCATCCCCAGTTTAGAGGGGAAAAGTCGTTCCATCTTTTGCATAAAAGGTGACTGAGACTCAGAAAGAGAAATTACCTTGCCCAAAGCCATAGCCCCCAGAAAAATATCCATTAGAGATACGTAAGTAAAATAAATGATTACAAGTAGCAGTTTTAATGCCATTACAGTTTCATTTACAGTTAATTATCAAGTAAGTAGGCGATAATTTATAGCTCAGCTTTAATTTTCAACTTCAACTCTTTTTAGTTCCCATTCTGCTTCATATAGTGCCCCTGGAGCTTCATAACCAAGCCACATCAGTGACATTGCCTTTGTGTTCTGTGAGGTCACCTCTTTTCTGCAGGTGTTTCTCTTGTGAATACCAGGGTATAATTCACACTTCTGATACACAGACAGCTTTCCATAGCTGGAACAAAACACCCGATTCCCACAATTTAGAGGAGGAAAAGTTTATTTCACTCCTGGTTTCAGAGGTTTCAGTCCATGGTTGGCTGTACCAAGACAGAAATATCATGGGAGAAGGGTCTGGTGGAGGAAAACTGAATAAGAACAGGGGAAGATCCAGAAAGAAAGAGGATCTGGCCAGGGACAAGAATGCCCCTTTATGTCGCTCCTCCAGTGATCTACTTCCTCCAAATAGGCCCTGCCTCCTAACAGCACATTAAGCAATGAACTCATCAGTGGATTAATCCAGTGATGAGGTTAGTGCCTCACTATCCAATCAGCTTCCCAAAGCCCCACTTCTGAGCACATAAACTTTTGAGGGAACATTTTTTATGTAAAACAAAACTACAGGGTACTCTTATTTCACCCAACATTCATGCTATCGTAATTGATAGATGATTACTTTAAGAAAATAAGCAGAGAATATGGAGAGAAAATAAGCGGGGAATTAGGGAACAATAACCAAACTCTCACATAAGCATCCTCACCCTCTAGTGCAAAAAGCAAAGAAGAAGCAAACAGATGGTGTAAGGAGTGGAGGCCCCATGAGTGAGACCCCGCTGCCCTTGGAAACATCTGAGGAGATGTTTGTACCCACATACACTCTCCTGTTTAGTTTCTACAAGCAAGTATTTTATTAATAAAACATGCAACATGTTCATCCTCTTAGAAATTTTCCCGAAGAGTGACATGCCAATGACAAAGAATTATTCTACAGTAGTTGCTTTTTCCTTAAGCATTGTAAAGGGAAGCCAGTTTGGAACTGGGAGGTGACAAGGTGGCATTTGATCTGGGTCCATCCCCTTCAAAGGCAAACGTGCAGAAAGAAGGCATTGAAGGTATGTACATCCTTTGTTACTTAGGGTACATTTCACTCTACATGAAACAAAATGCCAAGGCTTTTCAGACTCGAGTGCCCCTGACAGAAGGCCAATTAACACTGGTGCCCAGGGAAGCCTGGCTCCAGTGCCTTCTACAGGCCCTCACCCATGCCCCAGGGCCTCAGTGGGAAGCAGGATTGCTCTGAAACCACCAGCCATGGCTTTGATGGTGCAGGAGACCTTGGGCTTTTAAACGTATAAACAACCTTTCTTTTCTAATCTGAGCCATTAAGGAAAGTGCTGTGAAAGCCTGTATTCTGAAATAACCAGGTCTGTGGAGAGTCATGACAGTTTTCAATCTTCCTGCTAGCAAAAGAAGAATCACATTAAACTAAAAATAGCTTGGGTGCAGGATGTGCCTTGGGCACCTACTGGGGCCTGAAGGGTTTCAGATTAATTTGAAACTGAGCAAAGGTAGATTTTTCTTTTTGCTTTTTCCCTTTTGTGGGGGTTGTAATCAGGGGGAAAATTCATCAGCCTAATGAGCTCTAGGCACAGAAAGTAAAAGAAATTGGAGAAGATTAAATGATCAGACCACCCTATGGCTTTTCCTTTCCAAGATAAAAGAAGTATTTATTGACTCTGTGCCATCCCTTAACAATAATTCTTGGTGTACAATCAAGTGCCATAATTTAAATAAATAAATGAATAAATATAGAGAATATGTTTCAGTGCTTTGGAAGGTGTTTATAAAACTGAAGACAGAATCGTATTTTGGATACCCTATGAGATGGACAGATTTCTTATAAAAAATGGAGTTGTGATTTCAGACTTATTTTATTGCGTTTTGGGGCCAATGAACTGATGAATGGTAATTCAAATATTCAAATAAGCCTTTGAATGTTTTAAAACTCCTGAAATTTCAGAATTGTCTTTTCAAACTCAGAGTTTCGTCTTAATTCCCTGGTCACTCCAGGTATTAAACTTTATAAAATTTGCATCTCTCGGTGCACTGGTTTGGTGTATATCAGTTAACAACAACAACAAAATGCTGCCCTGTGTCTGCCTAAAAACAGAAGGAAGCATAACCAAAAACATGATTTTTAGATTCACAAGGAGTCAGGGCAGAGGCGACAAAGGGAGAAGATACAGAACGAGAGTCTGCAGAAGAAAATCGGCTCCTTTGGGCTGTGAGACACTGGGAACGTGCCCTGCGCGTGACACAAAGCCAGTGTCTCCCTGGGCAGGGCCAGGGCACAGTGAGGAGGTGCCCTGCGGTTCAGCCAAGGGACACACAGTGCAGCAGTCACCACAGCTGAGTCTATAGAACAAGCACCGCCTGGGAAAAGGTCCCAGACTGATCAGGTAGAAAGACAGAAATTTTGTAGCCTCATTGGAGTTGGTTATTTTCATACTGGTCATTTCATTGTTCATTCTCTCTTTAGAAGTTATTTATTTCTGTCCAAAAGAAATGTCAAAAAATACTGGACTTCAAAATGGGCTAATGTATATAATTAGTTTTATCGTACTAAATATACTTCAGATGGTATTAAATTTTAAGGATATTTTCAAATAAACTACTTGGTGATAATTCATCTATTTATGATACAGAAAAGTGTCTCCCTATTGGAAAATAAAATGGCCTAATTAACCGATAGCTAAACATAAAATCCTTTTTCTATTGTTGTTTTTAACCATGGTTGAAAAAATATGACAATATAATGAGGATATGAGGCCACTGTTGATCATCTTTGTAGATACAGTTTAGAACAGTATTGGCAAATTCTAGATATTTGGTAAATATATGTCAAGTTCAGGAATTAAATCTTTCTGAGGATCAACAAGTGTGAACTGCCTCAGGATATATAGTAGTTGCTTAAGCTTGCATTATGTTTCAAATACAAAAATATTATGTGTGATAGAGGTGTAATAGCTCCTCTTTTCTGTCATTAGTCTTATAACAATCCCTGCCAGTAAGAAGTTTTGCTACCCTTTTTTGCATCTGAGTTGATCACATAAAGCCATGCAAGCAGCCTACACTGATTCTATATTGAGAAGACATTTGACATTAGTGTATTTGTCTCATTATTTCCATTTTCCTCCCAAACTTGATCAAAGAAAACACAGGCCATTTAATTGACAACCCTCATTATTTCCCCCCAGTTAGCTGAGAATTTACTGTGTGTACCACACATACATACAATACAACCACAATAGTAGTCTCCAAGTTTTCTCTCGAGTCCGCTTCACACTCTTAACGATTGTTAAGGACCACAGAAAGCTCAAGATTACATGGATCATATCAGGGAATACTGAAAATTAAAATAGAAAACTTTAAATTTATGTCAATATATTTGAAAATAAGAATAAAAAATATATCCCATGCTCACACAAATGACATGTGTTATTAAAAACAACTATACTAAGAAGCATGACATTGTTTTATATTTTTGCAAATTTCTTAATGTCTGGCTTAATATTAGACACCCAAGTAATTATAAATGCTTTTGAATTCAACCTCTTGTCATGTTTTTTTTATTTGAAAAATCTAAAGAAAATTCAACTCTGTGTGTAGTTTAGAAAGCATAGACCCTTTTAATAGTCTATTAAAAATATTGATGAGTTCCTGGGAGTTTGCTCAGTGGTTCCGCCTGCGTCCTAAGCACAAGGACCTGAGTTGATCCCTGGTACCAAAAAAAACCACATTGATGAAAATGTTAGAAACTACATGAGAACTTGACCAATGTTAGTTTTTAAGATGCTAATTGCACAATGGGTCTGAAATTTGTTCAATTAGTTTCTTCTCTCTCTTACATTAAAAGCCAATGGCCAGTCTTATACTTTGAAGGAATCTTAAACTACACAAATTATTTCATAGCATTATGCATTGGTAATTTGGAAAACATTTGGTTGCTAAGTTAAACAGCTCTTCTAAATGTTGACATACTTCACCACTTAATATTTAAAAATTACAGCTGTTAATGTTAACATTACCACTGATCTCATCAAAATATTCAAGTATTGGAAAGTGCTATCTCAGAGTTGCAAATACAAAATCTCCAAAATTCTAATTCTCATTTAGAATGTCTAATTTTGTTATCGGCCAGAAGTACCATTAGTTGTTTTTATTACGATAATGGGCTCAATTTCTCTTCTTAACTTAAAATGTGTCCAGCATATCCTCAATTTGAAATAACCGTTGTTTGTCTATCAGTTATTCTTTAAAGTAAAATGGTAGTTCAGTAAGCTAACCACTCAGATGTTCCTCCTGGGTCATCTGCTGTGCATAGCACATGGGCTCTGTGAAGATTTCCATTTGTTCACGCTGAATATTGCTCACAGTTACACACGAGGATTGAGATTTAATGAAATTTAATTCTCATTGCTTCATGAAGGACACTGTTAGATGAAATGGAGCCAGTGGTTGTAAAAGGTACATGTAATCCAGTGCACCTTCAGTATTGGCCTTGCTTTATTCTTACAAGTGTCACCAGGTTTATTTTTTAATCAGGTGTTAAAATCATTATGAAGATGGTTTTCACCTCATAGAACCCCAGAAAGGGGCCTCATGGAATATACTTTGAGAAACATTAGTCTATGAAAACCAAAAGGTCTTCGTGGAGGTACCATAAAGTAGTTGAAAGGACTGAGGATCTCACTGACCTGAATCTGAGTCCTGATAGCATTTCTAACTAGTTTTGTAATCTGCAGCAATATTCTTGGAATTACTTACTTCATTTGTTAAATAGAATCAGAAAGGGGAATTGGCAAACTACTCATGGGGTCAAAGCCCCTCTCCCACTTTTTTAAAGCTCAGAGACCCTGATTTAATCTGCATTTATTGTGAGTTCTCATATTTCTCAGTGTAATGCAGTTGACAAATATAAATGCATATGTCAATGCTAGATAATTAAGACACAGAAAAAATGACACTTTCTAGCCTCTAACTTTGTGCTGCTCAACACAATGGTTATGAGTTACCTGTAGCTCTTGAATGGGAGAAATGTGATTAGTGTCAATTGTGATAAGGAGAACCTCATATTTCCATATGGCTCCATGTTCCTCTCTACCATCTTTTCATCTCAACTTGAAAGACTCCTCTTAACATTTTTTGTAGAGCAGGTCTTGTGGGAAAGAAGTCTCTCAGCCTGTGTTTATCTGAGACAGTCTTAATTTCTCCTTAATTTTTTAAAGCAGAGTTTTGCTGGATACAGTATTCCCCACTGATATTTTGTTCCTTTCCACATCTACAATATATCATTTTATTCTTTCCCTCCTGGAGTTTCTGCTGGGAAACCAACCACTAATCTCATGGAAGCTCACTTGAGTATGTGACAAATTGCTCTTCTTTTGATCTCTTTGTCATTAACTTTAGGCAGCTTGGTTATTGTGTTCCTGAATGTGGTTCTCTTTGCATTTATTTAATTGAAATTTATTTGAATAATATTTAATTGGAATTTATTTGAGGTTCTTAAATTTATATGCCCACTTTTTTCCTCAGATTTGGGGAAGTTGATGTCAGTAACCTCTATGCACCTTTCTATCTTTCTTCTTCAAATTTCCAGAAGGTATATGGTGCTCCATCTATCCCATTGTCTTTGATTTTCTTCATTCTTCTTTATTATTTATCTGACTTGTTTTCACATGACCTGCCTTCAAGTTCGCTGACTCTTCTACCTTAATAACTCTGTTGTTGAACCCTGTATTTTCAGCTTCAGATTGTGGCCCTTTTTAATACGTTTTTTTCTTTTTCTTTTTTTCTTTTTTTTTGGTACTGGGGATCAAACTCAGGACCTTGAGCTTGCAAGGCAGGTGGTGGAGCCACTGAGATAAATCCCTGGCCCACCTTTTTAATACTTTCTATGTCTTTACTGATATTCTCATTTTGTCCATGCATCATTATTCTGATTTCATTTACTTGTCTGTCTGATACCCTTTTTAGTTCACTGAACGTGAAATAACCATCTGTGTTCATTTTCTGGAGTTTTTTATTCGCTCCTTTGACTGGGCCACATTTCCCTGTTTCTTTGTATGACTTGTCATCTTTTTCTTGGAGTAGGAAGATTGAAGAAACAAATAACCTTCCCCATCTTTGCATATTGGCTTCATGCAAAGGAGGACCTTTACCAATCAGTCTAGATTGAGAGCCCAAGACCTCTCAGACCTTGTTTGGTCTCTTGTTGTTAAAGCTTGTATCTAGATGTCCCCTGGAAGCCTCATGGGATCATAGATGGGGAGTTTCAAAGGTGTCTAGATTAGGGTGTGTGAATGTGGATTAAGGGTGTGATACTGGTATTGATAGGGTAGCTAATGGAAGCTCCACCCTGAGTGCCGGTGGCACCAATCAGGAGGCTTACAGCCTGGATGGAATATGAAGGGAGAGAGAAAAAGAAAGGCTGCTGCTGCCACCGCTGCCGCTGCTGGTGCCTTGTGCCTGCTCTGCGATGCCCCTGTGCTGTGCCACCCTGCCTTGGGACCAGCTAATTATAAACTGAAACCTCTACACACTGTGAGCTGAAATAAACCTTTTCTCCTTTAACTTGGAGTGTCTGGTATTTTGTCTCAGCAAGGAGAAAAGTAACTCAGACACTTGTGTGGCATTCCCACCTCTGAGTTAGCAGCTTTCAAACTCTAGCATTGGCTCCACTGGCACTCAACATCGGGCAACACTAAAGTTTTTCCTTCTGGCCAGATGCAGGGCAGCCAGTCCATTCTCATGTCTCCTGTACTCCGTACTGTGTTGGGTAGGGGGAGTGAGGGACATGAACATGTGTATTAACTGGAATCTTTTCTTAGTTTTCCAGTGACCTGGATCCTCCACCTTCTCCACAGGTCTCTAGAGTCGCACACAGGGACTCTGGCCATATTTACTAGTACACTGCTTCTTCAGGGAGAGGAGGGCCTGTGCTTCCCAATTCACCATCTGGCTTATGCCATCTTCTCTCCTACTTATTTTTGTAAATTAATTTTTGATTGAAGCATAGCCATATTCACTTATGTACTGTCTATGGCTGTTTTTGTACAGTTGCATAGTTAAGTAATTGTGACAGGAATTGTCTGTTCTATAAAGCCTAAATGTTTGGTCTTTCACAGGAAGTTTACAGTGTTGGACCAAAAGTAAATTTTCATCTAAGGGAGAATCCAGAGTCTTCACTGTGCAGCACGAGGCTCTGAAGTCTAACTGATGTTATGTTTCTGATCATAGTCTTTCTTTTCCTCTAGTTGACTCTGTTTACCCTTGATCACATGGGGATTCATTTTGTCCTTTAAACGTTCCATGCATGCTCCTACCCCAGGCCCTTGCCATATGCTGTCTTGCCACTGGAGAGACCCTTTCCACCAATATCCATATGCCTGGCCTACTCCAGTGCCTTCAGATCCTTAGGCAAGAGTTATCTTCCCAGGGACTAGCAGCAGAATTTAACTTTAATTCGTTAGCATTGCATATCCTCCTCCTAACTATATTTCCTCCCTTAATATTATTTATTCATTATCTTCCCCATCCTCTCTCCATTTTAAGACTTTCTTATCTCCTCCTCTAGAATGCAATCAACATTAATTGTGTAGGATTTTTTCACTCTAACCATAACACCAGAATATCTATTAGTATAGAGTAGATGCTACCAAAATATTTAAATAATAAATGAATAAATGTGAAAAGTATGCATGTTATTACAGGGGATAAAAAAAATGGGACTTCCTATTTCTGTATCCTTAAGTTAGATATGCCTCACCTATTAAGGGATTCTACTATAATGTGGGAGCATTAAAGAGCCCAGGAAAACCACAAACTGAATTTCAAGTCTTAATTAATTTTGAATTCAATTACCTGTCATTCTCATATACTCACAAAAATTCCAAATCATTTTATCACAACCACATAAATGGAAGAAATTCTTTGAGGTTTCTCTTTTTGTTCACCTCACAAAGAAGAGTTTATTATTGAAAAGTAAAATAAAATCTTATCAAGGGCTTTGATTGCACTATATTACATAATTTTGGGTACTACAACTTTTTTGTTTTCTGCACTTTCTAATGCTGTGTTTGGTGTTTGAAATGGTCAGATTTGTCAGGATTTCTGAGATAGCTTTAACAAAGCAATGTGCAGTCCTTTTTTCTCAAAATATCACAGTGTTCACAGCTGAGCTCCAACTACACATTCTGCAGTCCATTTACCTCAGACCTCAGAGGGCCAACTATGTTGTGCGTGGCTTCTCTTACCACCCAGGCATTAAACTTCAATGGGTTTTTCCCTTCCTTTTGAATTATTTGTCATGGGTTTAATTTCTCCTTAATTTTTCACCCACATTGAATTCTTTAGGAACACAGCCACTTCTAAGGTGGATCCTCATCTCTTTTTAAGAAGAGAATATATTTTTATAATGGAGAAGAAGTATTCAAAATTGCATTTGACATTTGGAACACAGGAAAAGGTGGCTGTGGGCCTGTTTTATTGTCCAACAATCATGTAAACTCCAGCTGTCAGGTTGTCTGATCAGTTCTTCCACAGGAGAAAGGGGCTCAGCTAAATCCTGCCCACATGCTGATGTGCACCCGCCTCATAATGATGTTTTCCCCTCTTCATGAATTTCCTTTACAATTACTCTGGGACTTACAAGGAAAATCTTGAAAGAAAGACGTGATGGGAATTGCTGAGTAATTTATTTTCTGGTTGCCATAGCGGGGTGTGAGGAAGACACAATCTGTTGTGGTTTCCACTGAAAAGTGCTGAGACTCATCTGCTGTTTTCAGAGTAGTGTTCAGCTTAGTCCTTAAAACTCTCCCCTCTCTGAATGCTTGCAGCAAAGGTCTGTTAGAGACAGATCCTGTCATCTACAGAGCACGATGCACAAGTAGATCTAGAAAGTAGGAGCTTGGGGACAATTATTAAAGAAATCCTCATTGAGTACAAAAACGGAAACGTGGATTCAACTAACTTGCTCAAGACCTCCTTGTACCTGCTCTGCTTTGTTCCAGAATGAGGAGCAGGAGCCAGATCTTGGGATTTCCAATTCAAGGCTTGCTCTTTGGATTACACACACACACACATGCACACACACACACGTGTGCACACACATAGGCACACATGTTACAAAAATATATTTATCATAGGAATGGGGGTGAAGTGGAAAAGAAAAATTTACTGCTGCCTTTGTTTCTGCTGTTGCAGTTATTATTATTCTTGTTATCATTATTATGAAATAAAGGGTTGGGTAAAGGCAGCCTTATTCCCAAAGATAGAGAGCCTTGGGAGAGGAGAGATGCAGAGATGCAACCTTACTTCTGTCCATGTAGAGGCTGCTGTGTTGGGTCCATAGCAAGTGGTGAAGTATGAGAGTCACTAAGTCTTTAATCTGAAGAAATAACTAACTTTGTTGATGTAATTATGAACGAGTAGAGATAGTTGATGGGGTTTTTTTCTCAGCCTAGATTTGTATTCTATGTGTCAAGTAATGCACTAAGAGTTTGGTAGTTTTTATCAGTTTATCACCAAACAAAATGAGGAAATTTTCTATGATTTTTAAATAAGTGCTTTATAATTGATGTAGTTATGTGATTGCCAATGTCCACTAAATCTGGCTCGGCAAGACAGTGAAGCATTTTTTACTTACTTATTTTCCCACTTATACAAGATATAGTGTTACTTGTGTCGGGTCCAAATTCTTGAAAATAACATCCAAATGAGAAATTCGTGTCAAGGCAAGAGATCACTTTAGGTAGAGATAAGAACGTGTAGGAAAGACACCAAATATATTTGGCTCCTCCTTTTGAAGAACTCCTCAGGCTAAGCACATGTTTAGAAATCAGTATAACTTAGTTTCTTTCGGCTAAAAGTACTTTAAATTATTAAATTTTACTAAAGCAGTGCGGTTGACTCCACAAAATCTATCTTGTTTTTCATTTAGACTATAAAGCTTGGATGGAATATTCTTATTCTCAGATATGGTATACTTGTTTCTAGAGTTACTTGCAAAATTGCTTTTTGCAGCTTCTAGAACTACTTGCAGTTTACATAATCTAAACCTTAAAAGTTGTCCCAATAACTAATAGCTGACCAGAAAGAGCTCAAATTTTGATACTGAAATTCATATTTTCAGTTGTGTTTCATCAATAGCCATTTGGAATATGAGATTTTCAAATAATGCTCTCTGAGATGCCCCTTGGATATAAAAACTATAAAAATCATCATAGTAACTCTTGCATGATTTCTAGATTTTGTCAGAATTACGCATCCACCACATGGATGTGTTTTTATAATGTATTCAGTTTATCACTATGTGAAACAGTTCATCCCATATAAAGGTAGTTGTAGGTAGTTATAGCAGATGATGGCCTCAGTTTTGAGTCCTAAAGCTCACAGATTTCTGAGAAAAAAAAAATTCTGATCTGAATAGCTTTGTTTAGTTTTTAAAATGGAATTAGGTTAAATTAATAGAAAATTAATTTTTTGGCAGTAGAATAGTACTGAGAATGCCTTGGAAAGTAGAAAAATTAGTTCTGGATCTCTTTTACAAATTATTTGCAGATGTTTAAATTGTTAATGGGAAGGCAAATTATTTAAACAAAAATTGATGGTACATAGTTGAATGCTAAGAATCCATAAATTTAATAAAGATATAATATGCACACCTTCCATTTGGAAAGTTTAAGCTTAAAACAAATGATGATTTTGAGTATAGTTATTATTAGCTTTAGATATTCATACACCAAATGCTTAGGACATATAGTCGAATCTATTTCTGTCAACATTAAAACCTCATAATAAATCTTGCTGTGATTTATGTCATTTTTTTCTTCAAAAGCCATGACAAATAAATTAACAGAGAAGACTACAAACTAACCCACCAGCAGCCACAATTACCGCAGAGAAAACACTGGCAAATACTCCTCTCAGTGAAAAAATACACAGATCTGGGTCAGGCATCAGGCACAGCTAATGCACCCAAAGATGTGCCTTGGGCTGTACATTTCAGCAGTCTCTTTTGGGTGTTGTTGTACCTGTGACAACAGCAGAGAAAAGTCTGGAAAATGTGGGATATGCAAAGAAGAATAATTAAGGTTGACCTACTCAAAGAACATGGCAAAAGTAGAAAAATACTGAATAAGCACGTTATACATTTTATATTTTACATTTTACACTTGCCTGGGCATTTAAAATTTTATCTTGCTTGATCTTAGACTAAGGAAAAACTGAGCAAATTTTGAGACTGGTTCTAAACTATGGTAGAACTGTTTAAAATCTGCTACTGATTGACATATGCTGAAATCCAAGTAAATAGTGTTTCCAGTTCAAATCTGTTTTAGTGCAGTGAAGAATCAGTGCTTGCTTGTGCCAGAAGAAGGGATAAGAAGAAGCCAGGGTGGATGTGAACACCTCCCATGCTTTTCTACATCCCGTTTGGTTCCCCCTTAATTCAGTTAGCATCTTCACTTAGAACTATAACTTGTTTCACAGGGTCATATCAAAACTTGAATGATTTATTCTACTCCCTCTCAATATTTATGAAGGCGAGGTGTTGACACAAATAATTAAGATCTGATTGAACATAATTAATAACAATTGTCATGTGCCTCTCCTCAATTAATATCTTAAATCTTTCATCAATTTTTAAAACAAAATACAAAAAGTTGTAAAATAAACTGACTTGCCTTTTATCTTTGTGCTGCTCAAAATCTGGTAGATGAAATAAATGGGCAAAACTCAGACTATGGATAATTGAGGGGGTAGAAAGAAAGAGGGGCAAGGACACTGGGTCACATGCGTTTCGATACAGGGGCTTGGCTGGGTTGTGGCATGCAACGCGCAGTAACATTTCATAGACCCACTAAACATTTTTCTCATGGAAAATTTTACACAGACAAAAATGAAAAACAAAAAACAAAAAAAACCCAGAAAAAGATCCTGGCAAAGGAAAAAAAAGGACTAATAAAGAAAAGATTGATGATTTGTTTTCTTTTTTATATCAATAAGTTCTAGTAAGCAATGTTTTTATGATTTAAGAACAACCTCATTGAATATCATGTGTTTTTACTTCTTTTGGAGGCATTTTCATTTAAGAATTAATGACACTAAGAATAAATTTTGGTTTTCCCAACTCAACATATTTAGAAAATAGATAAAAAGATTAAACTAATAATTTAACTTTCTTTCTTAAAAAAGGAAACAAAATTATTGATTAAGAGTAATTTTTTACTATTCAAATCATTTTAATATTTTACACATTTTTTCCAATTAATCATTTATTTTTTATTATGGTCACTAGCAAAGATAAAATTCATGGTTATAAATGAGTACTGCATCATATTTACTACTTGTTATCAGGTGAATTTCCCTTTGGATTTTATAAGGCTTTCCAAATGTTCTCAAGGTGATTATTATAAAATTATTTTATCATTCATAGTTTACTTTGATTTAAAGAGATAAAAATAGATTTTGAAAATTGATATATAACTGAAACCAAGGTTAAGCACTAACCAGAATTCAAAAGGTGAGGGAAAAATGCTGGAGAAGAAAGTGAAATATTAAATTTATTTCCCTCAAGACTCTATCGGGAAAAGATAATTTACAGTTTAAAAGAGGGCTACAAGGAAGAGATAATGCTTCTGCCCAGAGAAATGAATTGCTACAAGTCAGACTACAGATATCTGCACAAGGACATGCCCTTCTGTTGAACACCTGTGCTGACCATAGTCCTTTCTACATGCTTAAAACAGAATATAAAAAACGTTCTCACTGGTTAATTAACTGCAGGCAACGTTGCTGCTCCTCCTGCAGGAGCATCCAAAGACAACCCATGATCTGTCTATGAAGGACAGGCCCAAGTACAACACTCTGTCTTTCAGGACTTTCGTTGGTGTGCTTGTCTATTCCTATGTGGGTTTCGCTACTGATGGGGAAGCATGATTTCTGCTTTCCTTTTTAATAAAATGCTGTGTAATAAAAATATAGCTAGAATTTAAGTATCCCACCACCTGATACACAGTGGTTAAGCCACACCCTGGGAATCACATGGATGTAGACTGATACCCGCAAGTGGCTCCCAGTACAGGTCACCTTGCATAATTTATTGAATTTCTCACATTCTCAGTTTATAGAACTTTTATGACTAATAAATCAAATTATTTATCTAATATACTTAGTCCCTTTTGGAGAACATAATAATCAATAAATGTTAACTGATGCTACTAAGTTACAGTGAAGGAAATACCTAAAGAAGATCAAGTAATCAGCAAATTTAAATCATCAGCCACACAGCCCAACATGGTACAGGGATCCACAAACTAAGCATAGGGGGTCATCTGGTTCATTGCTTATTTTGTAAATCAGTGCTTTTAAAAATGCCTTATTTAGAGCTGCTTTTGTACTACAGTGACACAGTTGAGAAGCTGTGACAGATACTGGTGACTCTACAAAGGCAAATATGTTTACTATCTAGTCTTTTATAGCATGAGTTTGCTGACATTTGATAGAGTTCACTAGTAGTCCTCAGAGTAAAAAACATTCAAACCATAAGCCATGAATATTGATCACACCAGAACTATTCTTTCACATGCCCCTCATTTTATATGCTGTATCTATTTCTCAATATTGTCACCCTTGGAGTGGTCGATAAAAAGCATAATTGAGTTATAAACCAATCAAAAAAGAAATAAGAAGCAGATATACACATATAATTATTAATAATAACAACAATGGAAATAGATTACATGCATGTGCCGTAGACTTCCTAACGTTAACCCTGAGAATTAGATAGATGTAGACCAAGGAAGTGACCTACCCTGCAGGGCGAGATACTCTATCCAATTCCAAATAAATACTGTAAAGTCAAATGAAGAAGAATGTACTAAAATGCTACAGTAGAGATACAAAGGATCATAAGAAACTATTATGAACAACACATTGGATAATCCAGAAGAAATGGATATATTCCCTAGTGTATAAAACCTAAAACTCATGAAGAAATATAACATTGCAACAGACCATTCCTGAAGAAGGATATTGAATCAGTGATGAGGTCTCCTCTGAAAGAAATACCCAGGGTTTGATGGCTTCACTGCTGAATTCTATTAAATAGAGAAGAAATAGCATCCATTTTTTTGAAACTACTCCAAAAAATTAAAGAGAAGGGAATATTTCCAAACTCATGCAAGGCTAGCATTACCCTGATCCTAAAGCCAGAAAGAGACTGCAAAAAAAAAAAGAAGAAAAAAAGAAAAAGAAATAAGTGAAAGGAAAAGGAAACCACAAGCCAGTATCCCTGATGAACGTGAATGCAAAATTCTCAACCAAACACTACCAAACCATATTTGAGAGTATCTTACAAGATCTTTCACCATGATCAAGGGTGATTTTTCCTAGGAGTGCAAGAATGGTTCAACATACACAAATCAATAAATGGAATAAACTACATTATTAGAGTGAAGGACAAAAACATAATTATTTCAAAAGATGCAGAAAAAGCATTTAACAAAATTCAACATCTTTTCATGGTAAAAAAAAATCTTAAAAATTAGATTTAGAAGCAATGTGCTTCCACACAGTTATGGCTGTCAATGACAAACTGATAGCTAGCATCATGATTAATGGGGAAATATTGAAAACTTTTCCTCTACGATCCAGAACAGGACCACTATGCCTACTCTTGCCATTCAACAAGGTAATGGATAGCTTCTCCAGAGCAGTTAGGCAAGAGAAAGAAAACAAAGGCATCCAAATAGGAAAAGCAGACATTAAATTGCTTCTGATTGAAGACAACAGGATTATACATAATAGAAAAATCCTAAAGGCAACATCAAGTTAAGAAAATGTGAGAACTAATAAAATTAAGTTTCAGGGTAGAAATTTAACATACTAAAATGAGTAACATTTTAAAACACTAACAGTGAACTAGCTGACAAATCAACCCCATCCACAATAGTTACCAAAAAAGAAATACAAATAAATTTAATCTAAGGTAAATTTAACCCAAGGTAAAAGATCTGTATACTTAAAACTAAAAACACTCACCAAAAGAATTGAAGAAGGCAGACATAAATGGAAAGATTTCATATGTTTGTGCACTGGAAGAAGTAAAAATGTTTCAATAATCATACCACTGAAAAATATCTATACATTTAATACTTTCAAATTTCCAATGTCACTGTTCACAGAAATTTTAAAAAATCCTAAAATTCATAGGGAACCACAATAAAATTTTGAACAGCCAAAGCAATCTTGATCAAAAAGAACAAACCTGGCGGCATCACACATCCTGATTTCAAAGTATACTACAAAGTTATAGCAATGAAAAGACATGGTACAAGCATGAAAACAGACACATAGAGCAGGGAATGGAATATATTGCCCCCAAATAAAGCCATACATTTACAGTCAAATGATTTTTGATAAAGGCAGCAAGAACACACAATAAGGAAAGAACAACCTCTTCAATAAATAGTGTTGGCAAAATGAATAGCCACATGTGAAGAATGAAATTGGATCATTACCTCACATAATATACAAAACTCAACTCAAAGTGGATCAAAAGCCAGCACCAAAACAAAGAAACAAACAGACTGAAAAAAGTTGAAGTAAAGAGTAGAATGGAAGTTTACAGGGGCTGAGTTGATTGGAGGGGAGGTTAGGAAGATGTTGGTGAAAGAACATAAAATTTCATTTAGATAAGGGGCATAAGTTCTAGAGGTCTATTGAAGAACATGGTGGCTATGGTTCATAAGATATTATGTTCTTGGAAAGTCCTAAGACAGAACAGCTAAGGAAAGTGTTCTCACAAAAATGTTAACTGTGTGAGGTAATGCATATGTTAATTAGCTAGGTTTAGTCATTCCACAATGTCTATTTACTTGAAGCCATCATGTTGTAAACAGTAAATAAATACAATTATATCTATTAATTTAAAACTTAAAAAAAAAAGAATGATTCAGATTTTCATTGATGTAAAAGAAGTATCTTTTTACCTTTAGTTTGTTAGATCATTAGTTTGTTATCTTCTGGTTTGTTAAACTAGAAGGCATAAAATTTTATAAATTTTTAAATATGTTTAAATGAGTAGATAATTTTTCCAATGTTGAATATTTTGTCCATTTAAGAAAATCTTACTAGTTATAACTCTTTGTCACCATTTTTGCCTTGGCTTTAAAATATTGTTTCCAATCTACTTCTTTAAATTTCTTTTTAGAAGTATTATCGGTATGTGTTAATTCCACATTTTACGTTTATATCTCTCGTATTCTCTGATTTTTCCCATTTTTACTTTCCCACATATTGCAAGATTTTCTACACCTTATTTTCTTAATTGCAGAGCCGGAACTCTGCTGTCACTGCAACCCACCGAACCCACGGGATTCAGACTTGTCCTAGTGAAATGAATTTCCCATATCACCAGTAATTACCCCCAAAGTGAGACTGATTGTGACATCTGGGATCTTCCTGATATCTCACAGAAAAGCTACACCACTTTTTCCAGCAAGTGACTTTCAAGTGGGCCCTCCAATCCTCAGTGTCTCATTAGAGATATGTGTAGGAGGAAAACTCCAAAATTCTTGAAATTTCATTTTCTTTTCCAGCTTCTAGGTAGATCAGGCTTTCCTTCATTCTTATGGTCTTAGAATTGCTTCGTAAAGAATAGAATGGAAGATATCGGTGAGTGGATACATAAGGAGCTCAGGATGTAGGTACATTTGTCTTTTGATAATTAGCATTTTGCCACAGACAACACTTTTGTTGTCTTTCTCTGGTTTCACCTCCTAAATAAAAATTGATCTAGTTGACATTGATTGTGCCATCCTGTCCCGAGTGCATTCTGACCATTGTCCAAAGCAAGCTGTGGCTATATGACTGTTGTCCATCAACAGATGGTTGCTTGAGCTGCCAGTTCCTAAGAAGCTTTGGGCATCGTAAACCACTTACCAACACAGTAGCTTCTCCTCTTACACCTGGTGTCTTCCCACAGGGGAATGAGTATAGGGCAGTGAGGAGTAGGCACAGTTTTCTTCTTTCATAATTTTTCCTTAGTATCTTTTATTCCCAAGATTAATCGTCCCTAGACTTTCCCACCATGAGGAATACCATGGAGCGCTCTGATGGGAAGGAGGGAGGTACCATAAACCTGTCCCAGGTCACAGCCCACAGGGGCAGAACCACCAACTCCCCAGGGAAAGTAGAAGCTGTGTCCACCACAAAGCTCTTTGCTTGTCACTTAGTCAATTTGGGGCTAAGATTTAGACTCAATCAAATAAGCAGACTCTGGCATCATTTGTTACTCAGTGCCAACACAATATGACCTAAAGGGGCCTCAGCTCACCCAAAAGAGCAAGGGAGAGTGCAGATACTGTGTAACTGGGAGAGTCTGTCTTCTCTGAAAACTTCTAGAATTATCTACCAACATCCATACAAGTCTGGTACACTTTCTATGATTATTCAGTATTCATGGAGTTGCCAATAGTTGGGAATTAGAACCTGTTGCAATGCAGATTCAACTCAGCTGAGTTTTTTTTATCAATAAAAGGAGATGATAAAATATATTTTACCAGATTTTTGTGATTATTAGCAATTTATGTAGGGCTCTTCCCACAATGCCTGACATTTGGTAGGTGCTAAAGTGAAGACTATGTCTCCCCTTTTTGTACTCTCCCTACAGCCAGTGCTGCTCCTATCACCACCGTGGGGGAAATTGTGCAAAATGTTATTAGGAATATAGATTACACTTTCAAAACACATTTGACCTGTAGAAGCAAGTCCAAATGTATCAGCAAAGACATGCTTGGTGTATTTGGGTTTACAAATGGCATCTGAAGTCAGCACTTAGCAAAATGACAAAACCCAACAGCCCCCTTGGACAGCTGCGGTGGAAGGATTGATGCACGTGTCCGACTTGTGTAATCACTTGGTGTGAGGTCTGCAGCCTAGAGCTTTGTGCTCTGAACCTTACCAACTGAACATTCCCCAAAGCAAAGAGGTTTGGTTTAATTCCAGCAAGAGCAACTGAGCAATGGCCTCAGTATAAAGTTTCTAAAATGAATGCATTCAGATTAGTTTGGATTAATTTACAGAGAAATGGAGTGAACTGGATCCAGTCATTGTCCAAAAGGCTAAAGGTTGATTCTCTGTTAGAGCTTATCCTAGGTAGAGATCAGTCTGATTTATACCCTGCTGCGAATGCGTCTGTCTTATCAGTGGGTGATCCTGTTGCCCCAGCTCATGGAATGCAGACACTGTACATAGACCAAAGGGAAAAAGAGGGGGTAAAAAGCCAAAAATTCCTGTGTAAACCAATTTTTAAGATCTGTGAACAATTATCCGTGGTAACATTGTGGAAAAATATATAAAGCTTACAGTATTTTACTGAAAAGTACATAATTTGATGTTTGGAATCAGGAAAAATATATATTTAAAAATAATTCTTACAGGCCTCGATCATAGTTTGTTTCTGTGTTTACCTTTTTCCTTTTAAGTCATTTTAATCTCTTACATACTATGGTTTTATTTTTTATGCTTTGAAAATATTCAGCACTATTTAATGGTGTTTAAAGTATAATTTATTCCTTAGATTCCTATAGCCTCAACATTTGCAAAGTAATTTACACATGTTAGCTATTTATATGAAAGGCTAATCTTGTGAAATTTGTACCATAGGTAGTTATTTTCTATTTACAGAGGAGAAATAGACTCTTAGAGGTCAATGAGAGTTTTGCTCAAGGTCACTGTCTAGCTTGTGGCAGAGCAAGTGCCTCCAGTCTTCTCCTCCACTGCGGGCCTTAAATGAATGCAGGTGACCCAAGCCCAGTCCTGGAGATGGATTCAGTTCACGGGCACTGAGGACCAGTAGTCATCTACTCCATCCCTGAGTCTTATGCTCTCATAGAACATCATTCCAAAAACAAAGGTCTTCAGTAGCACTGTGTCCGCAAAACAGTGAATTAATCCAGGCCCAGTGGTGCACTCCTGCAATCCCCGTACCTTGCAGGGCTGAGGCAGGAGGATCACAAGTTCAAGCTTTGCCTGGACAACTTAGCAACTTAGTGAGACCCTGTCACGAAACAAAACAAAAAGAAACAACCAAAGATCCCAGTGCAGCAGTCTCTTCTTCATATGGGCAAATATCCTGTTTGATAATATCCTGTGCATTCTGATAATGAGCCTTGACATGTCCCAGGACTGATTTATTCTTAGAGTCACAGCACTAGCTAGCTGCACGGAGCCCACTGGTGCAGAACCTGATACTGCACAAATAAACCCACTGCTCACTCTGTCCCACTCTGCCTGGTGGTCAATGGGGGATCAGTAGGCTACAAGCAAAGGACGACCAGGGCAGAAGCTCACTGTGTTGTGATTCAGCAACCACTGCTGGAACAAGGCTGGCGCACTCCCTTACATGGCTCTGGTGTTCTCTCCTGACCTGAGATCCACAGACACAGAGCTCACCTTGCCCTTCTGCAGCCAGGCTGCCTCTCGGGAGCTGTTCTTCTGTGTCTGAACACCTCCCACGAAGCATCCTGACCACAAGGCCACATTCCACACCTCAGACTTCTGGTAGATTCCTGGGGAGGGGCTCAGCTCCTTGTGTCACAGATGATCCATACCAGAGTACCATGTTTTCATTATCTGAAGCTAAACAGATTAATGTACATTTACAAAACCTATTTGTTTCCTGAAAATTTGGCACATGAAGATCTTAATAATCCTTGTGGATAGAGGCCTAAATAACCAACATCAGCCTAGGAGCTGGTGAGCCAAGGAGCATGGTGGAGAGGAGGAAAAACAGCCAGCAAAGGGACAGAGCTTCCCCATTTGGATTTGGGGGCTGCTCTGGAACAGCCGCGCACCCCTGTGTTTTAACTAAACAAGCAGGGTCCAGGTTTTCTAGTGGAGAACAGGGCATGTTCTACTCCAGCCAGAGGAATGCACAGACCGTGGGAAAACTGGATGGTAGAAGTTGTTACTTCCACTTACTTACTAGACGTAGTGAGACGATGATGGGAGGTTTTCTCAGGCTTCTTCTGTAAAGTCTGGCCTTTGCGGGAGACCCACGCTGACGTAGTGTCAGACGGGAGGTGGGACAAGGAGAAGGGAAATGGGAACAGACAACCAAGGAATCATCCGTGGCACCGTCTTCAGAAATTCGAAGATCTTTCTTTTTTAATTAAATCCTTTTTTTTTAAATCAAATTAGGATGACACACACAAGAACACACATACTGGTGTAAATATCTTTATTTTACTGGAAGCAACTATCGCTGTTTCACGATAATAGCCTCTAAACTGGAATCAAGCACATCTGATAAATAATATTTTTTAAATTTTGAGATAAGCATTGTAACCCTGTGAAAAGGAAGTCAAATTTAGTTACATACTATATGAATCACCTTTTATCAAAAGACATTGCATTAAATTGGGATGTCCCCCAAGGTTTATTATGAACTTTTAGAATTTGATATATGTCTGTGATACATAATTATTACATTTATTTTGAGGGAAATATAAGAATACACATATATTATCTTGATCATTTTTGACCCCCCCAACTTTCCCAGTTCTTCCCTCCCCATCTCGAAAATTCTACCCCCAGGTTTCCTATCACTCCTTCGTTTGGTTCTTTATTTACATTTTGGATTTCTCATATAAGAGAAATTATGCAATATTTAACATTCGGGTTTTGATCCATCCATTTTCCTGCCAATGACACAAATTAACCCTTCATTATGGCTGAGTAATACTTCATGGTGTAAATATACCACCTTTTCTTTATCCATTCATCTATTGATGGAAATTTGGATTGTTTCTGTAATTTAGCTATCATGAATTGCACTGCTATAAACATAGGTATACATGCATTGCTGTCATATGATGTCTTTAACTCTCACAGGAAGATACCAGGAGAGGTATGACTGGGTCAAATAGAATTTTAATTTTTAGTTTTTAAAAAATTCTTCACATTGATTTCCATAGTGATGGCATTAGTTACATTCCCGCCAACAATACATCTTTTTCTTTACAACCTCACTAGAATTTATTGTTTTTGGGGTCCTTTATGATAGCCATTCTTACTTGAGTAAGATGGAATCTCAGAATGGTTCTGATTTGCCTTTCCCCAATGGACAAAGATGCTGAACAACTTTTCATGTATTTATTGACAATTGGAGAAAACTGAGTAAGATATATATGACGTTAAATTCAAACAAAGTCTCACACTTTGGATTCTACTAACTACAGGGAGTTTTGTTCCAGTTTCTGAATTCCGTTCCTGATCTCTTCCTAGTGGTAGACAGAGCCAAAACAGGATGACTGGGATGGGAACCTTGAGGAGGCTGTGAAAACAGAGAGCATGCACTCCGTGAGGCAATAGCAAATTTGCTTGGACTAGTTCAGCACAACCAGCCCTCTGGACCAACAGGCCACTTTGTCTTGGGCCACATGGCTTTCATGTGTGAATGGAAGGATTGGTGTGTCTGTTCTGAGTCCTCTTTCTCATGAGCTTTCTAGGATTTTTGAGGCTGAATTCATACCTGAGGTTCTAGAAATCCAAATCTTCAGAGATCAACTGTTGTTCCCATGTCTTGGTGGATTTGGGAGTGGGTCCCTGGGTCTAGGTAATAAAAAAAGATAGGTTGGGTCTAAAGAACATTGCCCTTCTCATTTTCCCCCTCTGCAGTATTTTTATCAACCGGATAAAAGTGTGTAAAACAAAGAAAAAGATTATTTTAAAATATTACAAATATTTTAGAAAACATCATCTATCATGCTGCTCAAAGATCTTTCTGTTAGGCTATATAGGAAATTAGTTTTAAAAATAAGGATGAGGGCTGTAGAAAAAGGAACTCTTATGCATTATTGGTAGGAATGTAAATTAGTATGAACATTACAAAACACAGTATGGAGATTTCTCAAAAACCTAAAATTAGATCTAACATATGATTCAGCTGTCACATTCCTGAGTACATACCTCAAGGAAATAAAGACAGTATACGAAAGAGATATCTGCATACTCATGTTGATTGAGCCATTGTTCAGGGTAGCTATAATAAAATATCAGCATAGGTGCTTATCTACAAGTGAGTGAAAAAAATGTGGTAAGTATGTATATGTGTGTGTATTTAAAATGGAGTATTATTTAGCTATAAAGAAGAAAAATATCATTGCAACAAAATGGATGAACTTGAGGACATGATGTTAAATTAAATAAGCCAAACACACAAACACAAGTACTGGTTATTTTCTCTTGTATTTAGAACCTAAAGGAAGAAGAAGAATGCAGAACGGTGCTTGCTAGAGATTGGGAAAGCTGTGAAGGGTGGAAGCTGTATTTGATCAAAGCAAGCTGTATACACATATAGAAATATCACCTTATTAATAGGTATACTTAATGCATGTTAATAAAAAACCAGTTTAAAGTGAAAAATTTTTGGTACTTAAATTAATGAAAAATGATTCTGCAGGCAATAGTACATCCATTCATTCGTCAAAAAGTAGAATCTAGGCTACATGACATGTTTTCCTTTTCATTTTGTAGCCAGAAAATTGAAAGCTAGATATAGTAAAGAATTATATGAAACATACCATATCAAGTACCTAAGAGTATCTTTCTTGCTTGCTTTCTTTAAATTATCTGAAGCTTTTTATGCCTAATATTTTAATGCCTAATTTCTTTTATTTATAATTTACTACAATTATTTCAAAAACTTTTGGAGAGATGAACTAATCATAAGAATAAACAATGATATAATTATTTGGACAAATTATGCAGTGAAAATTTTCAGTAAACTCCAATATAATATCAATTAATGTTTGAATATTTAAAACTCCATGTCATTGGAGAAAATATTCTAAAAGCATACTTCTCCTTATATATTTTGCTGTGTACATTTAAGCCATAATGAATATCCAACAAGTAGATGCAGGAATAATTTCTAGATGTCCACATAAGGTCCAGAGCCCTTCAGATCACCATAGAACATAAGGGGACTCTCAGAGATCAGGAACCCAGGAGGACTGTGTAAGAGGAGGACCAGGATAAATATAAGTACAACCTGGGAATGACTCAGCCAAGTGACTCATTAGAGACACAGGAAATGTAACCATTCTCAAGTTTCCCAGGCATCATTTAGCCACAGAAGAATTCAGATCGATCAGATTTGTCTTAACTTGTTGGCAAGGTAGGAGCCATAAGTGACAGTGGCCCCTCAGTCTCACACTGACAGCACAAGCCTGAGTGGGGCAGGGCTCTTGTTGTAGTTTATATCTAGATCTGCCCATATACCTCATGAGATCATAGGTGGGACTATGGAAAGTGATTGTTTTATGGAGGCACTACAACTGACTAGCTGTTAGGAGGTAGGGCCTGGTTGGAAGAGGTGGGTCACTGGAAACATTTATCTCCCTACCTGGCTCCACCCTTGACTTTCTCTGTTTCCTCACCATGGTGGCAGGAGCACCTATACTTGTCTATCCTGCCTTGACCATCCTGCCTTGGAACCAGCAGAGTATAGACTGAACCAGAAACCAAAATAAATATCTACTTCCTTTAGTTTGTGGGTGCTGGGTATTTTTCCCAGCAAGGAAAAAGGTAATTAAAACAGACTGGTACTGGAGAAGTAGGATCATAGCTCCAACTGTATCTGACCATGTAATTCAGAAGCCTTTGAAACTGGTTCAAGGGAAGAGCTTGGAAAGATTTGGAGATGTGGGCTGGAGATACAGTGTTAGGATGCTATAAGCCAAGCTTAAAGGGAGATTCTGGTCAGAGATCAGAAGACCAGAATGCTGGTAGAAATCTAGATGATAAAGACCAGTTTCAGGATAACTTCAGTTGAGAAAAAGGACTCCATTGGAAGTTGCACTTAAGACCATGTATGTTACACTCTGGCAAAATTTTTGTCTACATTTTGCCCATGTCCTGAGACTTTGGGAGAGAATGAGATTAAAGGCAGTGGACTAATTATTTTAGTAGAGGAAATTTTAAGGCAACGTAATGTTGAGGTGATGGCATGGGTACTGTTGGGGGCTTTTAGTCAGATCTATATTGAAAATCAAGAGCAAATGACACAGCTGAGTGATTTTAAAAGTTTTGGATTTCACCAGAAATGAAACTCCTATAAATTTGAGACCTGTAGAGTTCATTCCCTGGTACGAAAAAAAAAAAAAATTGAGACCTGTAAAGTTGGAGCAAAGGAGAGGCAGGTCATAAGCACTTTACAAGACAAGAGGAAAATGTCTTGAGGGCATGTGAGGAATCAACACAACCTCCTTCTCTTTGAAGGCTCAAAATTGCAAAAGTGAAAGTCTTTACTTTCAGAAGAGAGCCCAAGGACACTATGCTTGAGAAAGGGATTTTTTTCTTAGTGCCCAGCCATCCAGGCACTTGGAAACTTTTATTTATTTTGTTTTTGTTTTTTTTTTTTGGTACTGGGGCTCAAACTCGGGTCCTTGCACTTGCACAGCAGGTGGCAAAACTACTGAGCTAAATCCCTGGCCCCAACTTGGAAACTTTTAAAAGGGAGCTTGGCTACTGCTTGAACTGGAGGCAGACTTTGGCATTTGTTATCAACCATGTGGTGCTGATTTTACAGTCATGAAAAATGAAGACTTATGGGATCAAGGAGATTTCCACCTAGAATTCAGAAGGTTTGGGAGGTCAGGCAATGTGCCCCTGAGAGGGGACTGTAGGAAGCTAAGAGAGTGAAGTCAAAAGTGTAGTGATGAGCCCAGAAAGTTGGAGAAGACAGAAATGTGGAAAGTCTGAGGAAAGTAAAGAGAAATGAGCAAAGCCAGTCCAAGAGAGAAGCCATGAGGGCTACAACCACTAGCAGTTCTGTAGGGCTAGGGCCACCCCATCCGTTTGGAGTTCACATATAGCCACAGCTTGCCCTGAGTGCTGGACATGGAACTATGCGATCTAATGTGTGTCCTGCTAGGTTTCAGTCTTGCTTTGGTCCCTTGGTTTCTATCCCCTGATTGGTGCCTTTTGAAATAGAAATGTTTAACCTGTACCATGGCATTGTGGCAATCTTTAACTTTCTTTTTGACTTTTATAGAGGCTCACAGCTAAAAGCTTGGAAAGTTTCAGAGGAGACTTTGAACTTACACATTTTAACAATGCTGGAGCTCTTAGAACTTTGGCAACTCTTAGAAATGGTCTAAATACAATTTGCATACAGAGATGAACATGAGTCTTTTGGGGGCTAGGGGTGGGAAGTTATGGTTTATATCTAGCTGTCTTCCTAAAGCCTCCTGGGTTCATAGGAGAGACCTTTGGAAATGACTAGATTACAATAGCTTATAGCTGGCTTGCTGTTAGCAGGTGATACCTGATTGAGAGAGATGGGTCGCTATGGGTATGATCTGGAAGGATACATCTCCTTTCTGGACTCCTCATTCGACTCCTTCTGCTTCTCTGCCACCACAACATGAGCAGCTTTCTTCCATCACGAGCCCCTGCCATGCTGTCCTGCCTCAGAGTCAGCAGACTGTGGATGGAAACATGAGGCAAAATAAACCTCTCCTTTATTTAATTTGTAGATGTTGAGTATCTGTCCCAGTGAAGAGAAAATTGACTAAAACTGCTCCAATTATCCTTTGCATTAAAATGTTGCATAAGTGAATAAAGAGTTTAAAAAAGTAGATTGGAGAAGAAATAGAGCTTACAATAACAGAAGTCATGATTAAAATCTAAGAGGGATAATATAGACAAGAAGCATGTCCCTGTGGACCCCCTCCTCTGAGAAGGAGTGATTTACCTGGCCAATTTACTCTTCTGGTAGGAAAAATTGACTTTGTCTAAAAATATTTAAGAAAGCAAAAGTAGTAAATAAAGTATATAGTGGCTTAAAAATTGTCTCTTGAAAATAAAACCAATGCATATAGCCTTTTGAATCTTTAAAATTCAATTCTGATTAGTCCTAATATTCACCCAAATA
The DNA here is from genome assembly GCF_053883595.1 of Heterocephalus glaber. Classification (NCBI taxonomy): domain Eukaryota; kingdom Metazoa; phylum Chordata; class Mammalia; order Rodentia; family Bathyergidae; genus Heterocephalus; species Heterocephalus glaber. The sequence continues at coordinate 7,658,932 of NW_028258161.1, read as the reverse complement.
TTTTCAGAGCATTTAAGTAGATAGCGCAGGAAGAAACAAAGTGTGTAGAATGCAGCTCCTGCCCCGTGACCTAACCCAATTTATTGTCATTGCTCCCTGCACAAATTGCTTTCCATCCATTCCTCCCTCCTCCATCCATTCCTTCTTTCTCTCTTTCCTCTTCTTCCTTCCTTTCTTCCTCCTCTCATTCTTCCTCACTCTTCTCCCTCCCGTGTCCTCCTCCTCTTTTCTTCTCTTTCTTGGTGTTGCCATTATTACTGTGTGTTCTTGATTTCAACCTAACCTTTCAGCACACTAAACTCTCCTCTCCATTTCAGAACTTTACTCAATGTCTTATCAGATAGGACTGATCTCTCTGAGCCATGTCTAGTCTAGACTATGCCATGTCTGAAGAGTCCAACCCAAGACCTTCCTTATCTTGGAACTTGACATTTGACCAGTGGCATTTGCACCGTGTCTCCATCATTTAATGTCTGTATGACCTTTAATACCTTTTGTAATTTCTCCACCTTTGCCAGAGACCCCTGTAGTCAGGTGCCAGTAACCACCTGCCCAGTGTGCGAAGAAGGGCTGAGAAAAAGAATACACTGAGAGACAGAACTGAGAGAGAGAAAGTGGGGAGCCAGGATGGCCAATGCCGATGCAACCGACTCAGGTGCTGGCCAGTCCCAGGCATTGGCTTTTATTGGCAATCAATTGGGGTAAAAGCAACCTGTGGTTTCTATGGAAATTAATGTAAACAAGGCTCATAAAGGACAAGACAAAGCATTCTCAAATTAGGAGCAGAATAGACAAAATACATGATTGTAATTGGAACTTTGTCCTTCTAGTCTGAAGGTTTTAGTTGTGGGAATGGAATTTGGGTGCGAGTTACCCTGACCTCACTTCTATGAACAAGCCGATTGTGGGGTTAACTCTTAGCCTGCTTTAGGCATAATCAGTATCACGGTCCTCTGCACACCTTCTGCTGCAAATGTATCTTGCCTATTGTACATTATGATCAGTAAATACTCTTTGAGTGTTTTAATGCTTGTTTCAAAAGTATTTTTATCTTGACAGATGTCTGCTGTATGATGTAATGAGGAACTCACATACTTAGGTTTCTACTCCTTTGTGAGCCCTCCTAGAACTCTCCTGCTTGTCATCTCCAGCTCAGTCACCCATCTTCCAGTCACATCCTTTGATAGACATCATTTCTCATTTCAGCAAGTATTCATAGCTCAGCCTTATGCCCTTTTATCATATCCTGGTTCACTGTAGAGTCATGTGGGATGTTTCTCATATTCCCTAACCCATTACTTCCTTGAGCCTGGAAAATGCTTCCTAGGTCTTAACCTTTGTATTTCACAGTTTGTCCAGGTAGTAATTCACTCCTTCATCCACCCATCTGTGCATCCCCTCCCTCTTACAGGAAAGAGTTGGCTGTGTGCTTACAGTTGTTGAGTATCATGTCAAAGAGGGAAGAGTTGGAAGATAGGCAGCCAGTGTCTGAGACCTGATTTCCCACTTGCATTGGTGCCTCAGTGTCTGTGATCTGACTTTGTCACCTGTGAATGATTTTATGTAGATTGAATTCTATATAGAAATATAGAAATAGTGTGGAATCACCTAGCAGAGGCACCATAATAGCTAAGGCAATGTCATTGTTTTTTTCTTACCTTCACTAGAAAATTTTTTTTGTTAAACAAAGGAACCCTCAGGAAGGTTGTCAAAGTAACCCCTTAATTATTGTGGTGGGGAATCTGAATTGCAGAGCACATCCTAGAAAATGTCCCTGGATCAGTATTTAACTCTTATACAGGTAACTGGGGGCAGGGGTGAGTTACTAGGGAGTGACAAAACTAAAAAACGAACATAGCAACTATCAATGTCCACAATGGGAATTGTTCATTGTCATTGTTGTTGTTTTATAAGGAAAAAGAGCCGAGTTGCTTATTTCAGTAAACTTGGATTCCTGGTAAAATAGAATTTCCTTCCTGTGACCTGAGAACAAGTTGTGCCCTCCAGAGTCCATGGTGTGAGCCTGCATTCTGATTTCTGCTGGGGCACCATTTCACGGCCTGGAGGAGCCCTGGATGTCCCTCTATTCTTTCTGTTTTCTGTGTCAGCAGGGTCGACAGGTCTAGATTCCTATCTGAAGCCTAGCTTGGCTTGATCCACCACCTCCAGGGTCAAAGTCATTTTTCAGATGTAGCATATGTCATGAATTTGCTGTTTTTTCAGACTAGAATTAAAATGACTTTAAAATATCAATAGATCTCTAGGTAACCTGACTGCTGCCAAAATTACTTGAAAAATATATAAATCCAATAGAATCTCTACTTCGTGTTTTAGTGACTGAACACAGGAAAACCCCATTTTATTGCTGGAGTTCCAAAATCTGGTGTTCACTCCACAGGTCTTTAAATCACCTTAGAAGAAATACTTTTGTATAGTCATAAGTGTTAATAATTTATTTTTCAGGTTTTTGTAGAGAAATTATAGAATAAAAGAAAATGTAAAGGTGCAGCGCTCAAATGATTTCACTTAAAAGGTGGAGTTAAGGGCTAGGCTACCGCACTTGCTCAGATTGGATGAGGTCCTAGGTTTGGTTTCCCACACCACAAAAATAAAAAATACAAGAGAAGCTAGAGTGTAGAAAATAATTGTCCATTCCTTCTCACATGGAAAACAAGATGCACAAATCTGTAAGTTGTGTCTGTCTGCACTGCACTGAACAACTTTGCAAACCTGAGTGGACTTTGGGCTTAATGAGGACTCACCCCTAGTGTGTTTATGCAGAGACATTCCATTTGTTTGATATAATTACAGTATTGTAGTTAATGTCTAATTCACAACCTGCCACAGTCCTGTTGTTTTCTCAACCAAATTATGTGCATAAATCATTTCATATTACCCTTTGCTATATTTAAAATCGGTATACTCAATTTACCTTTTAATAGGCATGCCTGCAGCATGATCTTAGTGTATAAAGAATAAACCTATTTATCACCAAAGAAAAAGGCTACAGTGACAAAAAAATGGCAAACTATTTAAGTGTTCTAAAAAAAAATTGTTTTATTTTTATGGTTTTGCATGGAACAGAATATAGAGTACGCTGTTTTAGTTGCATAAATATGAGTTTAGCTTCAGAATGCAAAATATGTGCCAAATATAGAAAGAAAAACATGTCCATATTTATCTCTTAGTAGTCAAGGGGTAAGTTTTTAAATGCAGTCATAACGATGCACAGTGGATTATGCAACATGATTCTTAGTCATTATGTGTAACAAATTACTTGAACAATGGCATAATATCTCATTTTTTATGGTCATAGATTCTGAGAGTAAGATATGTGGTCTTTCTCTGATTTCTGAGTCAGTGGTGGGGTTCAGAGTCACCTCGAGGCTGACTGGCAGTTAACTCTGCTGTCGGAGTCTGTCCACATGGTTTCCTCACAGCATGGTGGGTTCGTTCCAAAGAGAAGCTTGTCCAGAAAGAAGAGGCAACCAACAACCTTCACTGTTTTATGACCAGTCTTGAAAGTCCCAAACCTTCCCAGGTTGAATGGAAATGGATCTTTCAGCTTTAGTTCTTGGTGGTGGTAGCAATTTTCTGAGAAAGAACAGGGAAATGGAAATATTTTTGTAGCCACTTGGAAAAAAACCCAAGTAGCAAACCCCCATTCTAATATAACTTTCCCATCACCACAGGAAGTTCCATCCAACCTCATCCAATTAATTCCAAATCATTTTCTCCCTCAGTACATGTTCTGATTTATTGCACCATGATTAATTTTGTCTCTCCTAAAGCTTCCTAGAAATATAGTACAATGATACACCGTATAGTCTTTAATGTCAGCTCCTTTCTTTCAGCGTGGTTTCAGATTCATTCACATCTGTAGGTCTTTCCCTTCTATGATTGTGGAGGAATGTTCTGTTGGATATAGCAATTTTATTGTGTTAACCTCCATGCTCTTGTTCATGGAAATTTGTGATATTTCAAGTTTGAGACCATTTTGGATAGTGATGCAATGAATATGCTTCACAAGAAGTTTTGTGAACATTCATTTTTATTCCTCCAGAGTTGATATCTAAAAGAAGAATGTACTAACCCATAAGGTAGGTGTGTATGTAATCTTATGAGGAACTGCAGAACCACTTTGTATAGAATCAATGTCCTTTTACACAACCACCTGCCATACATTCTTGCCCCCATTGGAGCCATCAGTCTTCATTGTTAATTCTAGCTGTTCAAAGTGATAGGCAGTGATAAGAGCCTGTGATTTGAATTTGGATTCTATTGGTTACTAATGATTCTGAGCACTTTTTCATGTGCTTATGGATATTCATATTTCTTCCTCTGTGAAATACCCATTCCAATATACCCATGGTTTATTGTCACTTTCTGGAAATATCAGGATTATCTATTCTATTTATAAGGAGTTTTTTGGGGGGAGGATGTTAGATATGTTTTGAAAATGTCATTTTCTGTTTAATGATTTGCTTGTTCTTTATCCTGATATCGCTGATGAAAAAAATACATGAGATGTAGTATAATTTATCATTTTTTATTCTTTTGTTGACTAATTCTGTGTTCTACATACTTGCCAACCTTAAAGTCTTGAAGATATTCTTCTATATTTTCTTCTAGAAGAATTTTAGCTTATATTTCAGTCTATAATCTATGTCTTATAAATTTTGTTTATAGTAGAGATACTGGCTATACTTCAGCTTTTCCATAGTTATTCTAAAACCATTTGTGGAAAGAACTTTCAATACAGAATTATTTTTGATGACTTCACTGAAAATCAACCCTACACTTGTAAGCCTGCTTACAGACTACACATTCTGTTCGTTTTGAACTATTTGAATATCCTTATCCCAGTACCACATTGTCTTATTTACTATAGCTTTATAGTAAATCTTAGTATACTTTTATTTAGAATACAATTTATTTTTGTTTATTTACTCATTAACTTACCACTTGGCCAAATTTATTTATTAATTCTAGCAGGCGCTTTGTAGACTTCTTGATTCTCTGTGTACAGTGGACCCTTAAATTATGACTAGCCTGACATACGAATAACTTGTGTTATGACCAGAATTTTAGTTTTAACTTATGGCCAAAGTCTTGAGTTACCACCAGAATGTCAGCTACTAGTGCTTCCAGATGGCCTCAGATACAGATTTAACCCTTAAAGAGTTCTGCAAGGAACAGTACCACATCCTTTCCTGTGTTGGGTTAACTGAGAAATCTTGGGCCAGTGTCTCTCTAAGGACACTGAGATCTGCCTGTGCACAGGAGAGAGACTTTGAAGGCTGTGTAGAAGGGCTGAGCCTTCATTGACTAACTTGAGTTACAACCAGCCCTCTCTAACGAACTGAATTTGGCATAAATCAGGGGTCCACTGTAATAGATCTCTTAGGAACAAAGACAGTTTGGCGTCTTCCTTTCTAGTTTTGCATTATTTTGTCTTATTCTTTAATTTACTGCATTGACAAGGTCCTTCATCCACAATCTTGGAGGGATTCGTCATTCAGTTTAATGTTAATTATGGATGTTTTTGTTAGTTTATACTATTGAGGAAGATCTCTGCTAAATTTAATTTCTTAAAGTTAAAATATCATCAATATTTTGGTGCAATACCTTTTCTGAATATATAGAAATTTCTTCTCCTTTTATCTATGAGTAGAATTAATTGTGCTGATTTATTCTGAAATGTTAAACCAAACTTGCATTCCTTCTATGCACCCCACTGAGTCACGGTGATTTTATTTTTACGTATATTTTTGTTCAATTTGTTAACATTTTCTTAGGGACTCTTGCTTCTGTGTACATGAAAGTGTTTTTCTTTATGTATGTGTGTGTTTGTTTTGGGTGTATTCGTGTGTGCATGTGTGTTTTGGTCAGGATCTTTTTAGGTCAAGGTGGTTGTGGTGAGTTATGTAGAAACCTTTCCGCCGAGCTTCCCTGTCACTTCTGACATGAGCGCCACCATTCTCCCAGAATGGCTTGGTCCTGGGTTGGGGGTGTAGCTCAGTGGTCCTGTGCTTGTCTAGCATATGCAAGACCTGGCTTCCCAACCCAGAAACACTGAAGAAACAAGGTTCAGTTGGCCTAGGCCAGCCTTGTAACTTGTCCTGACCAGTAGGATGCGGCACCACTCAGTCTGTTCTCTGCCCCAGAGGGCCAGCAGCTTCCACTTTAGATCTGCTGTGATCCAGTGTCAATGACTCCTGAGAAGAGAACATGTGGAAAGAGACATCCACTGGCTTTTCCCTCTCCCTACCCAGCTCCAGACATCTGGGAAAACTGATGTAGACCTTTCAGCCCTGCCTGCCTGCTCAGTGAATGCAGCTGCGTGAGTGACATCAGCTGATAACACAGAGAGCAGAAACACACAAGTGAGGCTCAGCCCTATAATCCCAGGGCTCTGAAAGGCTGAGGCAGGAGGATGCCAAGTTCAAGCCCCACCTGGACAGTTTAGTGACTTAGCAAGATTCTGTCTCAAAATGAAAAACAAATTGAGCAAGGGGCTGAGGATATAGCTGAGGACATGTGGCCTGGGTTCAGTCTCGAGTATCACTCAGACAAACACAGTATATTTAAGATTAAATCTAAGCAGGACAAGGCCTCTACATAAATATATAAAATATTGATGAGAACAAATAAAAAATAAATGAGATAAAAATGACATAAAAAGTAAAAAGAGATGTTCTTTTCCCCAAATTTATTTGTAGATACAATCTTGTGGGTTTTGATGAGCTATTTTTATAGAAATTTTCTATTTTACTTAGTGTTGTACAAGTATTAACAAAAAATTTCTTTTAATATTTATTTTTTAAATATTTGACAGCTCTATAGTAATATCCTCTTTTTAATTCTGATTGACATTTTTAGTGTTTATAACTTTGATAATTTATTTTTTGTTTAATTAATTTTTATTCTTTTCTTTATGAAGTCTTTTCATCATTTTTTTTGGTCAAATTTGTTCTCTTAGTTCCTTAAGGAAAAAAAAAGACTTTTGAAGGTTCTCTGTTTTCAAATACAGGAATAGAAAGCTTTAATATTCTCACTTGATATCTAATACATCCTGAAAATTTTAATGCTTTATGTTTTCATGTTCTACATAGAAACAGATCTAAAGGACAAGTCATGGACAGGTTGTTCATGGGGCAAATTCAGCCCACAGAATACAAACATCCCAAATCTGTATTCTTGGCCTACTTGTATTTAAAATTTATACAACTTAATACTTTGAAAATTTAAATTTCCATGCCCCCAGAAGCACAGTAAACAAACATTTTAAATGAGTAAGTGAAGACAGGTTTACATAATATATTATACAACATTGATATTTGGTCTATATAAATAATTTTAACAAATTTATATGGAAAGCATTAATGTATTCTAAAAAAGGGAGCAAAAATCAAGCAGAACTCTTAAAAGAATGAATGGCCAAAAATGTATAAAATCATCAACAAAAATGGCTAAATTAAGCAATATGCTATTAGTTATGCTATAAACTGACAAAATTCTTTTGTAAAGGTAATGCTACAAGGTGTGATCAAAATACATAGGATGTGCTTAAATTTTTTTTAATGTACTACAGTAAAAGTCACAATGCAATTAATCTCCTTCAGAAATACTCTACTAGATTTGAACACACTTATTCCATCAATCTTGTCACTTTCTGATGCAGTTCTGGAAGTCCTCTTCCATGAGTATCTTCACGGAACGCTATCAACAGTACAGTGAATGCTGCTGCTGAGGGGCATCCAATGGAAAGACAGCCTCAAGAGAACATAGCACTACATCATTGTTCATCTTATTCACTGGATCTGACACTGTGTAACTTCTTCCTCTTCCTCAACTCAAAAGGAACATGAAAGTCAAAAGTTTTCAGTGAATTCAGAAGATTAAAGCAGGGATGAGAGTACAACTAAAGACACTCAGAAAAAGACTTCGAGAACTGATTCAGAAAGTGGCCAGAACAACAGGGTAAGTGTGTTTGAAGTGAGGGGAAGTATGTTGAAGAGGATTTATGGCAATATATCCCTTACTATAAAAATTCTTTTTGAATTTAAACATTCACCATATTTTTTTTTATCACAGCTCATATACAGTGGTGCCTTGGTTTACAACTCAATTCATTCCATGATTCTGGTTACAAATCAAACTGGACAAGAACAGAATCAAATTTCCCCATAAGGTCAATCTTGAACCTAACCACTGAATTTGATTTGGTTCTCCTCTGACTTGATTTACAACCAGAATTGTGGAAATAATCAAGTTCAGGGACCAAGGTACCACTGTATATTACTTTTTACATTGTGTAAGTAACATATTTTATTTTCTATTCTGTTTCTAAGACATATTTTATTTTCTATCCTGTTTTTATTTTTATTCGTTAAATAAACTAACATAGATTTAAAAAGAGTCAAATAGATCAAAACAGCTTATATCAGAAAGGATCCTTACTTGACCCACCTTCCATTCTCCAGTCCGTTCCTCCCCAAACACAGTCAACACTAAGGATGGTTTTTCCTGATATTTTTCTCCATATTTCTCATTCTTTTCATTCTAACACACCCTTTAGCGTATTTATTAACTGTGTCCTTATTTTTTATTTTCTTGCCTTTGTTTATACCAAATTGTTAAAAGACAGGAGATTAGCAAAGCTGGCTAGGGAAGTAGACATGACCTGTTAATCATGGAATCCTTATTCCTAGTTCCTGAAGAACCATTCTAGTCCTTCTTAAAGGGATTCAGTGACAGGCTATAAAAATTCTACATGGGAAATAGCCACTAGAATTTTTACAGGACTAAGAAGAAAGCTATTCCTGAGAACCTTCTGGAAGACCTGAGGCTCCTCTCCAGAAAGCAACACTCCAGTATTGCTCCAGGTGCTGATTAGCAGAGTTACTAATGACCCTAATTCACCACAGCTTAAATGGGTAAGTGTATTGAGACTCCTGATTAGATCCATTCAGTGGGTAATATTACTAAGGCTATGGCTCTCAGGCTCTCAATAATTTAGCTATCCCCCATGTTGCCATACTTTGTCCTCCATGAGAAACATGGAAATCTGACTTGCTTCTCATATTTTGGTTCTACATCCCCAACATAACAGTTATTTTCTTTCTCCTATTAAACAGACAGCTCAATGATCACTAATTTTTTCTCATTGCCTTCTAACAGTTTTTCCTCTTAAACCTAGCCAGTGAGCCACAATGCCCCAAGGTAGTTGGAGAGCACATAATCCCCATTAGGTAGGGTCTACAGTCCCTTCCAGCTGGAAGAAGCTATAGAAGACAGAGACCTCCACTCCCTCAGTACCCATAAAGAATTATGGGGATATAGATCTCTCATAGGGAAATGAGTCAGGAGATTAGGGCATGGCGAAGTTGTCTGGGGGAGTGGGCATGACCTGTTAGTTACAAAATTCCAGGACATATGCACAGAACAGTTCCCAAAGCCCTGTGCATGGATGTCTCATGAGAACTTGAGCGGGTTTTTGATAGGATGGCCTAGACCTGATGTCAGCCTGAGTGGATGTTACAAAAAGGACAATCACCATTGAGTTTTGCCAGTGTGTTTTCTCTTGCGTGGATGGCCCAACCTCATGTTGTAGAGTGCCCTTTTTTTTTTATTTGCCCAAACTTACTCTGCAGGGTTTGTTTCTTTTCCTACCTCAAGTAAAACTTTGCTACTGTTTGTGTTTGTCTTGACCCATTCTTTGCTCAGGACAGAAAGATCCTAGAAACCACCTCCGGAAGGAGTGTCTACCACCCCCAAATCTGGTGACAGTTATTCATCCCCAAATGATACAATGCATCAATTAAAGACTTAGATCACTGCTTGTGAACCTATGGCTCCCACACCACAGTAGTCATAAAGAGAGAATTTGTAACAATGTGGTGGTTCCTCAAAAAATTTAAAATAGGACTTTCATGTGATCCAGCTATTGTTTTGTTTTGATTATCTTAAATTTGTTTTACAGCTTTCTCTTAAACTGTTTCTTTCCTTAACTCCTCCCTTCCTTCCTTCTTTTTCTTAATTTTTTGGAGTTTTTTTGGTCCTTCCAGTTTGAAGTTTTCCCTTGATGTCTGGTGATAGAGTCTCACCATAGTTGAGATGATTACAAGTCCTGCGAATGAGAGCAGGAAATATCAGATAGGATTTACCATAGATCAAACAATCAGGTTGTGATAGTTAACTATTGTGTCAGCTTGAGTAAGAAATGCACAGCTGATTGGCTTAGCATAGTTCTGAATGTGACTGAGTGATGGAATTACTGCCCCCCCCCCAGGTGTGAGTGTCACCAACACATAGGCTTGTGGCTTGAATGGAATAGAATGGGGAAGAAGAAAGAACTCTCAGTTCTGCTTCTTTAAAGAAACTTTAGTGTTCACCTTCACCTTTGGACTTCTATCTTCAGCTTTTCAGCTCAGAGTCTTCATCCTTCCAATGTAAATCCTTCAGCCTCCCAATACAGACTCCAGCAGGACTCTGAGTGAGCCCCAGGTCTTCCACCCTTGACTAGGTTATTCAGCTCTCCGCTCACAGATGGGCTTCTTGCCTTCTTCCACACCTAACTCTACCGGCAGCCATTGTAAGCTTACGTATATTAAATCTGTTACTCTAGTGAACTCTAATTAATATACTAATGCATAGGTCCCTGGATTTTCATAGTGTGTATGTGGGAGGCTCCAAATATGTATATTGAGATCTTATTCATTTTTTAAAATTAATCATTCAATCTACCCAAATGACAATTTCCAGGTTTCTGTCTGGGAAGGGATGGGTTTTATGTCTGGGTGAGGAGCACAGGTTTCTTGGAGGCATGGTCCTTATTGTTACCCCACACTTGCTTGCATCAGTTACCACAGAGTCTGGAGCATCTTTAGCTTTGTTCTGCAGAGAGCAAGGCTGTGGTCTCTGATGGGGCCTATCTCTGCCTGGCAGGACAGAAGGAAGGACATATTGGAAGTTGGATTTCAGGCCAGGCCTTCTTTATAGATGCCTCCTGAGGGCACTGTGTCTCCATGTGATGAGCCTGTCAATGGTTTTGTGGAGCAAAATGACCCAACTTCACTGGGAGTGTGACCTCACAGGGTTGCAAATTATTGTTTTTATAATTTGTCCTACTTTGCTAAGTGACACATCACTCCTCAAACTTTGTCATCCCAAAATTAGTGTGAATGTTCTGTCCACTAAACTCTCCCCATTGCCTTTCTGGGACCACATACTTTCTTGAAAACTTCCCTTGCTGCCATTTTATTGGAGCTTTAGTAAGAACAGGAGATAAACACATGTTCCCAAACTCCTTGTTTTAATCAGGACTGCTTGTCTGAATTTGAACTGATTAAGGATCGAGCAGTGTTGTAGTCAGGGTTTGCAAGGGAATAGATTTAGTACAGACACATAATTTATAGGGTTATCTTATGATATTCACGCAAAAGTCAAATGCAGAGGCGTGCAAGAGATCTGTCTGTGCGCTAGAGACCTGAAGAATCCAGCGGAGGGCCTGGATCCCACGGCAACATCCTGAATGAGTCCAGCCAAGGCGTAGAGCCCAGAACAATGTTTCACACAAGTCCGTCTCAAGGATCTGCACCGAGAAGGCCCAAAGGCCAGAGGTGGAAGCTAGAAAGGCTGCAATGGCAGAGTGAAGGATCTGAGCCACCAGGCTGAGGGACACTCAAGGTGGAGACCAGAGCTCCCCTGAAGAGAACAGCAGCCATTCCTGGTGACAGTGAGGACCCAAGCTCCTCTGACCAGGAGAACAGCTGAGTCCATATCAGAAAAACCACCCGCAGCAAGCTTCTCCAGGAAAATCAACAGTGTACAACCTTCCCCTCCTGTTTTCCTTTTATGCCATAAACAACAACCCTCAGGTGGGTCTTCCACTCCCGGAACCACAATAACTTAGTTCAGCCCGGCATTTCCACTTAAATTGACTACAATTAATCCACCACAAGCAAGATGACAATATGCATTTAGTTTCCTCTCAGGAGAACACAATGCACTACTCAATACAGGTAGATTCATGTTACAGCTAATGAAGATAAATCCTAAGGAACAAATATGTATAAATGAGCTCCTTATGTCGTGCATATTAAGCATAACCTTTTCTTTTTCTTTTTTTGGTACTGGGGATCGAACTCAGGACCTTGCGCTTGCAAGGCAGGTGGCAGCTCACTGAGCTAAATCCCCAGCCCACATAACCTTTTCTTTATATACATTCAGAGTATAATATTATGTTCTATTTTCACCAATGTTTGATTTCATGTATTATTATCTCAACTATATAAATGTTAAATTGACAATGAGATGATAGATGGATAGATATATCCCACTGCTGTGGAAAATTTTTAAATGTGACAGAGCTGTTCTTAAAGAACATGAATAAAAATCCAGATAGGCAAAGAAATTCTTGTCACTGCCGTCAGTTCCTGATTGGTAGGTAATAAATATAACCTAAAAATTAAATTGTTAGGAAACTTAATTGTCTTTATGAGTGGAGCTGAAAATGGGGTATAAGTAGAGGGAAGTAGAACTGTGAGATTCCCCCAGTGAATTGGGACAAGTTTCATTCCAAACCCAAAACACAGAGAACATTGAATGTATAATTATACTTGTATTTGGCTCCTTTCTATTTGTGTTATTTTCTTTGGCATAAGACTGTTTAAGAGTTAGAATGCTTTTAGTCTTTTATTTACTTACAGTGTTAAAAAATGGCCAAGTTTGTGGACTTAGGACTATAGAAGGAAGCCTAAATTAACTGCATTGTTGAATGCTCTTTTGTTAGAAAATAAAGGATTCTATTCTACTCATCCAAACAGATATTACGTACATTCTTGGCATTAAAATATGCCCATATCTTTCAGTAAGGAGGAACAATTAGGAATCAAATCTCCTGACACTCTTGTTACAAAAGCAACGTTTTCCTTGAGATAAGACATTTTGATGCTAGTAACAAATTTCTTGCATGTATTTACATAAAAAGAAGACCTTCATCTCAAGATAATATAACTGGGTTTGTAGGTAGCTGGAAGTTATGTACAAACTGTAATGAGTAGAAAAAATGAAATTATTCTTCAAGACCATCATTTTAGAACTTGTGATGGGATATAACCTAAAGTTCAGGTTTTAAATTGTCATATAACATTTTTTGTATCATGTAAACAGACCACTGAAGTTTAGTTTTAATGTCATAGGCTGTACTGAAGGACGTTTGTTTTTTTTTTTCTCAGATTAGATCAGTTCCAAACTCCATGAGGCTATTTTCCAAATAAATACTCTGCTAGTTCTTACAGCAAAGTGGCCCAGCACAGAATGAGAATAGAAAATTTTCTCTAAGCTTATTTGATAAGCTGAACTTTAATGTCTTTATAATCTGGGAGCTCAAACTTTGCAGTTAAAGGAAAAACATTCCTTTTCTGAAAAAAACCCCTTAGTTATTTATAAAGTTCAGGCTTAGATGATATATTATGTTTTCGCTAATGTTGCAGATTTTTCTTGAAAATCAAAATGATACCTGCAAGTAAAAATACATGAAAATAGAAAAACTGATCCAGCATTTATACTTTCTGCCTGACAATATTTTACTTCATAATTTCTACTAAAGTTTAATCAAATTTCTGTGGAAAAATATCACAGATAATAAGAGACAAATTAAATGGAAAAGTAACTTTTTACAATTAGACTCTCGGAAATTGGAAAGGGAATTAAAGGGAGGTAGGAGGAATGGGAGAAGGAAGGAAAGGTATTGAAAATGATCGAGATATGTTATATGTATGTATTAATTCTCCAAAATGAGCATCACTCTTCTGTATTGTAAACATGCATGCATGCATTAGTTTTAAAAAAAGAAAGAAATGTTTAAATATAAATTTAAAAGTCATTAAAATAGTCAACATGTAACTTTCACCTTCTGGAAAATACATAAAATATATGAAAATGCTCTTATTTTATTCAAGATAGTAGAAACCTAGTGATGAATGTTTAAGAAACTTCTCCTATTATTCTATATTCAAGCTGGCAAATGCAGAAGAATTTTGTGTGAGAACAAAATGTCCATGGGGTTAACCTGATACTGAGAAGTATCCCACCCTGACTCCAGAACAGAAGTTCTGTCAAGACTCATCTTGGCCATTTTCATTCATGATTAGACAACACTAAAGGAATAAAGTTTAGATAGATAGATAGATAGATAGATAGATAGATAGATAGATAGATAGATAGATAGAGAGAGATAGGATATATTCCTTTTCTAACTTCAGGACTTCTGAGAGAGTCTAGGCTTCTTCTAGGTTGTGAAGGACAGACATCTCTGCAAAGTCCTTGTGGCCACTTATGTGTGAGTTACAACTGATTTTAATTCTATTTGCTCCACCTTACTAAGCAAACACAAATCCAGGAAAATGATGATTGGTGAAACAAGGTGCCATTATCAAACTAATTCAGACCTCCTAAATTTAAAGACCCAATCTAAAAATGGGCATCTGAAATGAACAGACATTTTTCAGACAAAAAGTAGAAGCAGCAAATAAATATATGAAAAAATGTTCAACATCACTGGTTATCAGAGAGATGCAAATGAAAACAACGCTGAGATTCCACCTCACCCCAGAAGGAATGGCTGTTCTCATGAAATCAACCAATAACAAATGCTGGCGGGGCTGTGGGGAAAGAGGAACCCTGCTCCACTGCTGGTGGGAGTGCAGACTGGTGCAACCACTGTGGAAATCCATATGGAGATACCTAAAACAACTAGGATTAGAGGTCCCATTTGACACAGCTATTCCACTGCTGAGTACCTTCCCCAAAGAATTAAAGGAATCATACCACAGTGATATATATCCACTCATGTTTTTAGTGGCACAGTTTGTAATAGCTAAAACTTGGAAACAGCCCAATTCCCATGAACTGGTGACTGGATAAAGAAGATGTGGGGTTTTTTTTTTTTTCATAAAATGGAGTACTACTCAGCCATAAAGAACAAGAAACAAGAGATATTTATAGCTAAATGGATACACATAGAGGCCATACTCTTCAATGAAATAAATAGGACACACGTGTAAATACTGAACAATTTCTCTATTGTGAGAAATTGAAAGTCTAAATAACAATTAAAATGTAGAATAGATAATGTGAAATGGGAAGATAAGTCAGGGCAAGGGGAAGTGGGAAGGGGTGGGGGAAGGGAAAGGAATAAATATGAAAAAAAAAAATGGAAACAAAATCTTTGTAAATAGTGAGAGGTGGAAGAGAGGGCAGGGGAATGTGGAAAAAAATGAGCCAAAATATATCACGTAAAGGTACAAATTCCCAATGATGAGTGTCATCATATTGTATACCTAACATGTACCAATAAACTTAATGAATTTTGAAAAAACTAATAGAGAAGTTTAATGTGTTATTTAATTACACTGAACAATTGCTATCCTGCTGTGGGATAACTGCAGATGAGGAAGAGAGGCCAGTCACACACAGGGCTCTCGGAGGGACTTGTGCTGGAAGCTGAGCTCTGGTCCTGGTGCCTGCACCATCTGCACAGATTTCCCACTTGCTCTGAGTATCAGTTTTGTGGAAAATGGAGGTAAATTTAAAGCCGCCCTTTGGGGTTGTTACGGGAATGCAGAAGACAAAGCAATCGAGGACTCCATTGAAATATCACCCATACCTCACACATTTTGGAGCTATGACTATGATGACTATGATTAATATTATTTTTACACAGCAAACTCAGTATTTATGCAGTCATGTGGGAGAAAGGAACTGAGCAAGAACCTACCTGCCAGGAACTAGCACCAACTACTGCCATCTCCTCAGATAATTTCCCAAACAAGCTGAGAGATTTTGCCTATAGGTCCATCTCCTCCCAGGAATTCCCATTTTCCCCATCTCCTGTCCAAGTCTGGGCTTCTTCTTCCACCAGGTTAACCCCCAAAACCAAAATGTGCCTTTCTCCTTTCCAAATTAACCCTATGTAGAATTTCAGATAAATTACGTGGGTTGTCTGTAAAGTTGAAATAAGGCTTAATTCTTTTGAGATTGTTATTTATAGTTTCCCCAGTTCCCCATCTGTTAAGGCCTCGGACCCATGCACACCAATCTCTCAACTTGCCCTGCCTTTATTTGCCTGTCCTGGAAAGTCCTCTTTACTGTTCATGACACAGTTTGAGTTTTATCTTTCCTCTTATGTATTCCAGGATGCTCCAGGCAAAGTCAGTCACTTCCTCTACTATTCCTTAGCCTTTCGTCTTGTATTAAAATCATAGTATGTGTAACTTTATTAGTTATCATATGTGTCTCCTCCAAAATGTCAGGCAGGGGCTTTCTCATGCTTCTGGAGGATGGGAGGTCCTGGTTCTGGCAAGTCCTGGGGATGGCTGTTTTCTGCCTCCGAGATGGTGCCTTGCTTCTTTATCCTCCAAAAAGGAGGAAGGTGATATCCTTACACTGTTGAAAGCAGAAGGGAAAGAGGGCCAAGTACTGTGTGAAGCCCCTTAGATAAGGGGCTTAACTTCATCCCACTCCTGAGGAAGGAGCCCCATGAACAAATTACCTCTTAGAGGAACCACATTTGATGCGGTCACATTGGCCATTGAGTTTCAGCACCAGAGTTCTGGAGAGCTTATATGTTCATACCTGGGCAGCTCCAGGAGCTGGCTGTGGGCCAAGGACATTTGGTATGGGAGAGGCCCAGAGATAAAAGTTGTGTGCCACTAACAGGATGTCCCATGCATAGATATACATTGACATTGAAGAAAAGCAATCCATCAATCCTCAATATTTTATTGCTCAACATGAATGGTTTCCTAAATGTACCTTCTGTTATCACAGTCACAGATAGGAAATTACAATATAGATTTTCCATTGATTGACTATGTTTTATAGCAATTTACATATATAATTTTAATTATATTCAGTAGAGTTGAAACTAAAAGTAAATTCTAGTATATTTATTTTCAAGTAAAGATCATATAATTGTCAAAACAAAGAACAGACTCTTTTTTAAAGGTTGTGTATAATCCTACAGTTAAGGATATTCACCTTGTTATTATGAAGATTCTGAGCCTTATTTTGTACATCAGAAAAAATGGAATCGTAATAACTGTTCTATCAGGAATATTATGGAGATAGAAAGTTTTTAAATGTGAATATCTTTGAAAACTAAAAATACTTATGAAATAAAAATGGTGGTGATTATGACATATTATATATTCAAACATCTTATTTTGGGAATCAAATTCAAAATAAACATTCCATTTTACTTTATAGCTACACGCTTATAGCATCTTGACTGCAAGCACTGTGTATTTGACTTTTATTTTGCTTAGTGTCCAGCAGAGAAATTTTGACTTGTCTTTGTAAAGACTTTAATAATTTTTGGCTAGCTGGCCTAAGAGAAGTCTTAGCAAATTTATATAATTATTTGACTTGATTCTCACAGCAATCTATATTGATCATCATCAAGTCACCCATTTAAAATTTTATCTCCAATAAGGTCAGAAAAAGCCATGCTAAATAATGTGCCAAGTTTATTCATCAATCTTGCAAACATAATGGTGAAAATTCTCAACATCATTCTTAGAGTGATCTCTTAAAGTCATCACAGGGATATTCTGTCTCTGTCTCTTTCTGTCTCTATCTCTCCAGAATCAGTCTCAGACCCTGTGAAGGAAATCTTGTTCATTCATGAGCAGACCACTTTGAATACTTATCCTTTTCCTTGGGAATTAACATTGTACCTACTTAGGTTATCTTTGCTTAAAATACTAAGTTTTTTGCACTGAAATAGAATTTTTTATTGAAACATTTTGCTGTTAAATTTTTGTTCTAAGTTTTGTTAATGACTGACTTCCCATGGAATCATTTATTCAAGTGATCGCTCAGTCAATCAAAGCATTTATTGAGTATTTCTTAGTAGCCAGACATTCTTCTAGGTTCTAGCCACTAAAAGCACCCATTAAACTTTAGTTGAGACCTTGCCAAGACACAGATCCTAATTCAGAAAATCAGGTTTGGGCCCCTCATCCTGCATTTCCAACAAGCTTCTTCACGGGCTCAAGAACTTCCTAAATGATTATAAGAACTTAAAATACATATAAGATGACTCAAAAGAGACCCAGTCCTCTGTTTTTCAGATATTCAAGTTTTTCAAGTAAAGTTGGGATTTTCTATGCATATTGAGCTAATTGGAGATAGTTACTGAAAGCCAAGCTGCATTAAATTAGCAGACTTGAAAAGGAATTTTATTTTTAGACTTCACATAATCATTATCCAATAACTAATAAAGTAACACCCAGTAAAAGTCTCCTTACACTTGACTACATGAAAAGATAAGGCTTATTTACCCTCTTTTATTCAGTTGAATTTAGTTCAATTTTATTTGCAAAAAAATTACAAACTCTGAATAGTTCTTAAAACACTGAAGTTCATATTTTCTTCCTAAAAGTTGCATGCAGTTATTAAGAATTTTTCTCTATTGCATGCTGGGAAAATTATTGTGTTCTTTTGAAATTGCTCTTTGAGGGCTGGGGATTTAGCTCAGTGGTTCCACTACCTGCCTCCCAAGGGCAAGGTACCGAGTTAAATCCCCAATAACAAAAAAGTAAATAAATAAAAAGGAAATTGTTCTTTGAAAGCACAAATCCACTTGCCGGAAGTTTCACAAGTACAGTTGTTCAACTCGAAGGTGAAGTCTGGCACATAAAATGCCGGAGAAGATAGGGTGGAATGACTGAAGGGATCCCTAACTCATCCATTGCATCTCTGTGCCTGAAGAACGTTCTGATGGGCATTTTACAACCCTCAAATGAATGCTGAGTAAGAGACAGGCTTCTAGGCCCCTGTGGAGCTACAGAACTACAACATCGCACTTCATCCATTGCATTTCCGTTTGATGAATGATTCCTGGTTTGGTTTGGGTTTTAGCAACATTCTGCATTCTGCCTCACTGAGATCCACGTTTCTCTCCCCTTTTATGTGTATTATGCCGTGTGTCCAGCTGTCCCCCCAAAGCTTCATGTGCTCACAGGTGGAGCTTTTCAGAGGTAGCTGGAATTAGGGCATGTGGTAACTACCTTGGTTTAGCATAGTTCTGGGTGTGGATAATGGGAAGGCTCACACTGGGTGTGGGTGGCACATCCCAAGAGGCTTCTAACATGGGTGGCATAAAAGGAAAAAGAGTGACTGCTGCTTGCTGCTTCCTGCCTGCCTGCCATGAACTGTTTCTCCTCTGCGATGTCCCTCTGCCATGCTGCCCCGGTTGGAGCTGACTGACTGTGGACTGAAAGTTCTACAAACCGAGGGCTAAACAAACCTTGCATCTTTTAACTTGTGGGTATCAGGTATTTTTTCCAAGAATGAGAAAGTAAGACAATGTGGAAAGGGGATGACAGCTAATATGTGCCTGATATTAAAAATGGAAAAAATACCTCTAAATTTCAAAATTTCTAAAGTTGCATAGTGTTATAGATTGAAGTATATATGTTAGAAATTTCCTCAAAATATTTTACATGTTCTCTACACTGAATATATTGTTTTCAAATTTATTTTCTATGTCTTTGCTTCACATGATATATCAAATTTTAATTATGACACCAAATTTGGAATAATATTTGGAACTATTAAGAGCATAGATGACCACTGAATCAAAATGTATGCTTTCTTTCCATTAAAGCCTGCTTTGGGGCATTGAATTGTATCTTAAAAGCACTTACCCTCCAAACATGCTCTTATTTATCAGCAACCCCCACCCGCCCCGCCCTGCTCCATGTGACAGAAGAAAGGTGCTCCTCCAACACCAGCCATGCTTGTCACCTCCCTGGCAAATGTTTAGTAAAGTTGCCTAACGTGTGAGAGCAATTTTAAAGTATGTAAAAATGATACACCCACATGTTTGTGCATTCATTCTGTGAGAGAAAAGTAGCCACACATTCTTAGCCAGCCTCTTCAATTTTCCTGTGAGAATTCCCTTGTGCTGTGGGCTCATTCAAAGCCAGCAGGATCACTTTACACAGTTTGTCATTGTACTCCAGGGAAGTTTATGGAAATGTTACAGAAATAAGCTACAAATGGGAACCTGGCCTTCTGCCAAACTGCATCATTCTCTCTCCAGTTCTAACAGCATTTTTCCCCTTCGGCACTTCATGTGTTCTATGTCACATAGAACATTCAACTTATCTGAGACATTTTAGAAACACAAACTATAGCAATTATGCCTCAAATAATATTAATGACTGATAATTCTGTCTTGCAACAGTTATATTCCATAATGAGTATTAGCATTAATTACTATCATGCCAGGCACCTTTCTACAAGGTTTATATAAACCAATTCCTTTCTTTCTCACCACAGCCCACAAGGTGGATTCTGTCATTGTGCCCATTTAAGAGATGAGGACATCAAAGTAGGAAGGGGCACTGGGCTCACTAGACACAGAGGTGGAGCTGAGCCACTGGCTGTCTATCACCGAGTCCTGGCTCCCAGTCATTTGCCTGTCCTCTTCCACCTAAGTCCTTCCCACGACTGCCCTGGACAACTTCTTATGTTCCACAATGTACTTGAATGAATCAAGAACTACCGGAAAAGGCGAGGGTGGTGGATTCATTTACATTTAAATTAATTTTAAGTTCTCTCAACTTGGTATCTAGATTCAATGAAATCCCAACAAATCCCCATCAAGTTCATTAGTAAATACCAGAAATATGTTTTTAAAGTTTATAAGGTAAAACGAGGATACAAAATAGTCAAAACAATACTGGAGCAAAACCAAGTAGGAGAACTAACAGTACACTACTTCAAGTGTCTTTATAAATCAATAGTAATCGAGACAAGAACATGTCAGAGAAATGACAGACAAATACATCCATAGAAAGGAAACAGATCCACATAAGTACGGTCAACTCCTCTGTAATAAAGAAAAAACTGTGATACAATGAGCAAATGGTGCTGTAACTCCCAGACACCCCCACCATCAAGTGACCAAAATACATTGAAGAAGAGACCCAGAAAGAAAGGAGAGAAAAGCAGGAACAAAAACACACGTAGAAATAATGGTTGAAAACTTGCCCATTTGAGGTAAAATATTAGGCAATCAATCCCCCCCTTCAAATAAAAAGAGGCATATACATTCCTAGACACATCTCAGTCAGACTGAAAAGTCAGAGAGAAAATCTTAAAGGCAGCAGAGAAAAATGTTTCTTCCTATACCAGGGGACTGCAGGGAGATGAAGGATGACTCACATTCAGAAGCAGTGGGAGGAAGGTGGGCAGTGGCAGAGTCCAAGAGGTTGGTGCAAAAAAAAATTCAACCCAGGATTCCATCTCCAGAAAATCTACCCTTTAATAAAGAGAAAACAGTGAACAGATGCCCAAACCAACACACCTGAGATAATTTCCTATCTTAAGGAGCGCCTTATAATAAATCCTGAAGGAGAGAGTTTGAATGGCAAGCAATATGCAATCTTGGAGTTGCTGAAGAGTACGTATGTACGTGTACATGTGTGAGTGTAAATCTCCCCAGATTTCTTCTGGAGTTTAACCTTCATTGATTTCAGAGACAAAAATACTAAAACCATAGAAAAATATCATTGGAAATCCGTTTCTATTTTTTTTTTTTTTTTTTTTTTTGGTACTGGAGATAGAACTGAGGACCTTACACTTGCCAGGCAGGTGGCTGAACCACTGAGCTAAATTCCCAGCTCTGTTTCTATTTTTATACTTATTTAGTATTGTGAATTTGTAACAATGTATTAATTTAGCTTTTTTCTGGGAGGGGGTTAAGACCTTCTACCTGAAGACTGCAAAACTAACTTAAAAACTATATAAAAAGTGTATTCAAAACTCAAATTGCTAAACAAGTGTAAGAGAAGTTTCAGTTCTATCTCAGTTTACTCAATGAAAGAGGGAAAGTTGGAGTTGCAGAAAGAGTAGGTCCTGAATGTGATAATCTGTGAGACACCAAAATTCCAGAGACAACTCCACATTTTGCTTAACTATGAAACAGATGTGGCTCAGGCAGATATCCCCAAGGAAGCAGTCACATCTGGGTTCCAGGCGGATACACTTCGCCAGGGTGAGCAGGTGGAGCTGGAAGGAGGGACCAGGAAGGCCCAGGCAGGTGCAGAATCTGCTGGGCTGGAGGGTGGAGCAGGGTGAGGGAGGGGCTGCTCCTCCCCACACTCAGCAGCTCTGGGCCCTGCTCCCTGGTCTCCAAGGGACCTCTCAGAACTCAGTTTCCTGCTGAAAGAGTATAATTCAGATGATGAAGACGTTTCTCTTTCTTTTGAAATATGTTCGTGACATCTGGAAGAGCCTCAGTTCCACTACCTGGGCAACAGATGTTAGTCTTGCCTTTGGGTATGGATTGGTGCACTTGTTTTTATTAACTCTTCACCCCCAGATTAATCAATCTACCCCAGTAACTGGGAAAAAGAACACCAGAGAGGTAAGGAACACTTGGCCAACCCAATAGCCAATGATCCTCTCTTTCTCTACTCTTCTTTCCAATTTTCCAAATCTAGTAGAGAAACTTATGAGGGGGGAAATCTCAGGAAAGATTAGAACACCTTTCTTTTGGGACAGATCACTGGGCAGGGGTGGGGCTGGGCACTAGGACACCTGCCTGAGACTCGCAGAACACATATGTGTGTGTATGGGAGCTGCCAGGGTAGAGTCAAACACTGTGACTTGTGACTGAGAACTGGATCCCCAGGAGAGCTGGGGACCTCTGGGGAAGGCCAGGCGCAGAGCGCCAGTTCAACTGTGACTGTCTCATGGCAGATACCTTTGGGCCTCACCTCTTCTCAGTGCTGGTCTGATCTTAGGGGTATGCTGAGCCCCTGAGGGTCTCCACCAAAGGCTGGACTCCTACCTGGATGAGAGGCATAGGTAGCTCTCAGCCTGGGCTTCCAGAACAGAGGACCTGTGACTGAAGACATCAATGGCAGACCTCACCGAGAAAGTCTGGTGTGATTTTCAAAGGAGAAAAACAGAAATGTTTAGCCACTTTAGAAATGAGCTGTTGCAGAAAGATAGAAAGTCATACTGTTCAGGAATGTAGTCTGCAGGGTTCAGGGAAAGGAGCAGGAGAACTGGGCCAAGGCATCTCTTTCTTCCTTGTCTCTCAGCACCACGCGCAGAAGAGATGGGTCAAGAGCAAGAGGAAGAGCTGTACTCTGAAAGGTAAGACTGTCCTCACACCCAGAGGTGGCTTGAGCTCACCTGTCCCTGAGCAATCAGAGCCACTTGGGGGGGGGCAGTGACAGGGAGGCTCATGGGAAGGAAATCTGAAAGGGGGACATTTCTCAGGTTGTGTATTTGTCATGAAGTTGTGATGGGCCAGGGGACTGGGGGAGGTACAGCCCGGGACAGTGTAAGTGGCAATGGAGCAATACTGCCCGGATTTGGAGTGGGACCTGCAGTTCCATCTGTGGACAGCTGCTTCTCTTTACTAGAGCAGACTTCTCTGAGATGACTTCTTTCTTCTCCCCAAGGCGGCGGTAAGGACCATGGGGTTGGTGGATGTGGAAGCCCTCCCTGTACCTTTTCCTCACTGTCGGGCCATGTGGCCTTGGACATCAAAGACTGGTCTCCAGTTCTAATCTTGTATGGTGTCCTCTTAGGAACATCCTTCTCAGGAACCTCTCTTCTCTACCGAGACCCAGTTTTTGCTCCTGGCTGGGATAGCCTGAGTGAAGTCAAGGAGACTCAGAACCCAGCTTTACTTCTACAAAGGTGAGGTGCTTTCCACGTCTGGGTCCTTCTTCCTGCCAGGACCTCTGATATCACCTGAAGGACAGGGCTAATGGGAAGTGGGCAGACTCCAGGTTTAGGTGGCTTGTGATTAAAGCTCTTGGAGGAATAGTAGAGGGACTGTGGGCCACAAATGCCCACCCTTACCCATCCTGCCCAGCCTGCTGGCCCAGTATGCTTCTAGTTACAGTTTGTGCCTCTTTCCTGCAGCCACCTACAGGAGTTCTGTGACAAGGGAAGACTTGAGCAACACTCAAGTGGAGCCATCTTAGGTGAGGTGTTCAAACCAAGGCCTGCTAGAGCCCACCAGCCACACAGGCATCGAGTGGAAGATCCATCTCCTAGCACCGAGTCCCTGTTGGCTCCACTGGCTCCTGGGACCCAGCACCCTCTGCCTCTGGGCTTAGCCCCGTCAGTAGGAGTTCACAAAGACCATCCTGACTTGATGAGATTCCTACTGGGCGCTGTCCCACAGAGTTCTAGTCTTGGTAACTTTTATTTACCATCTCTCATCAGGGCCATCTCTGGCCCTGACCACAGTCAGTGTTTCATCTCATTCTTCTCCTGGTCACATGCAACTGCTAACACCTCTTTTTTCTCCACCTGGACACACGGCGAACTCCAGAAAGGATGTTATTCATACAGCGCACCAGACGCTTTGTTCTGGCGAGAACAAGGCTGTTGGCAGGGAGAGGCTGGGGGCCTCTGTCTCATCAAGCCCAATGCCAGGAGCCTTCTGCTGATGGTGGTTGCTGAAAGAGTGAAGATAATAACTAGTGAGTCTAGGCGACCCCCTCAGTCTTCCGAGGGTCGTGTCCAGGTCACTGACCACAGGCAAGGCACCATGGCTCAGCCCTTGTGGAAGACAAGAGGCCAACCACAGTGGCTTCTTGGTGCCCAGTGGCTATCTCACTGCATCGTCTTGGAGGGTCATTTAGACTGGCAATGCAGCCAGGTCGCTAGGCATCTGTTCCGTCAGTACAGTGAGTCCCTGGTTACTGCCTGGGTCTCTAAGAGGCCTTCCTCTTCACGACCTCAGTATATGAAATTTGGTAAAGTTCAGACTCAATTCCTGTTGCATATTCAGGCTGGAGGACCTCCACAGCTTTCTCAGACTAAGATCTTACTCCACCATGTGAACCAACTCCAACTTTTGATCCAAAATATGCCTTCTCCGACTCAGGGCCAGACTCAGACCCAAATCCCATGCTCGCTCCCAAGCCCACCACCTTCTTCCCCACCTTGTATTAGGGCTTGTACAGCAACTGTTCCTACATCCCTGATGAGTATACAGTCTTTCATCCCAATGGAAAATAAGTGCCTGGGATGGCCCTTGCAGAAGCCACTGAAACAGAGGATGGTTTTAGCCTCTGTGCCCCAAAAACCTCAGGAAGCCATTAGCCAATCCACTTTCCACCTTCCTCAGGGCAGCCAGGCCTCTCGGACCCCCATGTCAGCTGCCATCTTTCGTGAGTATTTTAAGAGCCAGGCAAGGGAGAAGCAGGTTCCCACACAACCCTCAGCACCTGCCTGTGAAGGCCGCAAAGGTGTGCTGGAGATAAAGTCCTGGTGCTCTGACAGCCTTTTAAAGAAAGACTCGATTGCTTTCCAATGAAAAGACCCAAGAGAAGCTCAACAGCAAGAGCCAAAAGATCAACTGCAGAATTTAGGAGTCACCTCCCAGAAAGTTCAGGGGGATGATAACCAGTATTCAGATAATGACTTCAAGGGACCTGAGAAAGGTGACTCAGGAAGTAATTTTTCTAGAAATCTAGACATGAAACATCAGGGGAAACTCCTGCAAGAATATCTGGCCAAGAATTTGGGGCAACTGTATGAAGGCCTAGTCCCCAGGTATGTGCAGAGATCCTGGCTTGCTACTAATCACACCTTGCCCATGTCCAACACCCACACACAATCCAGAAACCTGGCCTGCTCCAAGGACCAGGAAACCCTCATGGACACCTCTCAGGAGCTTCCCTTCCTGGATCTGAAAACCTCCCTCTTACTTGAAGCACATATTAAAAGACCTCGATTAAGGCTCAGGAGGGGGCGACACTTACGGGCCTACCAGCCCATAAATGTCCACAAAGGTGAGGCCCGAGCCTCACTTTCGCCACAGCCTACCTTCGGCTCCTTGACCTCCTGGGATTCTAGGACCAACTTTATTGGCAAAGCTGGAACTATCCTTGAAGAACTTTCTCAGAAAGTTCTAGAACAGGAGCAAGTAACACAGCCACCTAACTGCCTGCAGAGTCATCTCCCTGCCTTGTCAGCTGCATGTAAGAAAACGGAGAGGGCCTGCAGTGAGACCCCAGCTTGTCACAACTATGGGCCCTCAAAGGCCCTGCCAGCTAAACAGCAGGGTGGGCATCTCCTTCCTCCTCCTCCTTCCTATACCAACAGGCTCCTGGACAGAATCTGGCCAAGCTATACTGCCTTGAGGATCAGGAGAGAAAGGCTGGGTCCCAGTTTAAGCTCACCAGTGGCCAGGCATGAGACACAGAAGGGCAGTGTAGCTTTGCCCTCAGGAGAAACCTTCCATAGTATGGCAGTGCAGGAGGTCAAAGTAGGGTGCCGACTGCCATTGGTCAAGATGTTTGGTAGAACTAAGAAGAGGGTGGACTATGGGAAGCCCAGAGAAGAAGAGCAAGAAGAGAGATGTGGGGAATTGAGGCCCTCCCATACTTTTGAGCTGAGCCCTCCCACCCAGGTCAAGGAAGCAGGCACCACCAGGAGGAAGTTCTTCCTACACCTGCCAAACATGAAAAAAGTTCCTCTAGCCAGCTACCGCAAGGAAAGGATGCAGGACTTTCTGAAGTTTTTTAAGCCCAAGAAAAAAGTCAGAGGGCAGGAAGACTCACTGATCCCGTCAGCTACTGACCAGTGGGAAGAGTCAAACACAAGCCAGTTGTTCATGGATAGTAGGGTGGCTGAGGACCACACAACTGTGGGACATGTGCCAGTGGGCAAGCTAGGGCTTTGCCATGGAAGTGCTCCATCAAAGTTACACTGGCTTAAACGTGTGTGTAGGTGTTCCTGCTCTGAGAGAGTTACCTCCAGCCCAGCCCAAAGGAGAGGGATGAGAGAGATGGCCTGAGGTCACCAAGCCAGCACCACGGACCACGGCCACCCTAACAGTGATGGGGACCACAACCAGGTCTTGCTGCCCAAAGAATCAGCTCTTTCCACCAGCCGCTGTCAGTGTAGGCCTAGAGGGGCAGGTGCCTCAGGCCATCTTTGCCATCACTCCACATGCTCTCTTCAAAGAAATGCCCCATCTGGCCAACCAGATAAACAGTCTCACACTTTAGCTTGTGAGAAAAAGTGTTCTACAAAAAATTGAACACATACAATTTCCGTCTTTTGTAAGCAAATCTTTTATGCTAATTGCTCTTTCTTCTGAGATATCTATTACTTTCTAATACATATATTTCTCATGAGATGTGGTGGCTTCTGTCTTTGTCCTGCTGGGGCACGGGAGAGTGTTACCCTCTGCTCTTCTTTGGAGGAGCTTCTAGAAAGGTTGGGCCTGCAGGGAGGTGACAGTGGCATTAGGGACACACCCACACCCTTGCTCCCCTCCCTGCCCCTCAAGTGTTCATCTTGTTGTCATTACAGAAACTGACAACAAAAAGCCCACTAGCTTCATATGTGGCAGTGCAGGTACAGGAATATTGGGTGGGTGGTGTGCTGGGCCTGGGTTCAGAGGTGAAAGAACTTGCCCGGCTCAGGCTTCTTGGTGGGTAAAAGTGACATCTGCTCTGTGATCCCCTGCTCTATCTGTTGGGGTTACATGGGAATAGGCGCCCCTGACCCTTTTACATCAGCCTTGATGGCATGGTAGTGTCGCCACCACCCTGCCTCTGCCTTCCTTGCTCTCTAGAGCTGAAGCCAGGATGGAACTTGCAGGTCTGCAGGCAAGACAACTGTATCCGCCTTGCCTGAGGTCACCTGCCCTTCCTCTGGGCATGGCTGTGTCTGTAGGAACCATCCCAAGTCATGGCATGATGGGCCCATGGTGAGAAGTAAGGGAACAATTGCCATTAGTTTTATCAAGGAAGGAAGCAGAGTGGCATGTGGATGTCATAAAGAGGGCAGAGCTTGGGAAGTTCATGTCCACCCAGTGCCATTACCAGCTTGGAGGAAGGGAGACCTAACAGGCTGAGCTGCTTACCCTGTCCTCACCCCAGTTCTTTCTCCACTCTGGCCCTCAGGTCATAGGCCTGGAGAAATACCCTTAATTCCAATGCAGATGCAAGAGGAAGCCAAGCCTAGAAGCAGAGAAAGTTACTCTCTTAACAGCGTATTTCATAAGTCTGTGTGTCATCTCCTCTTGAATTCCAGAAAGGACCGATTGGCAAGCGCTAGAAAAGCCAGGGCCAGTGAATTCTAGATGTGACTTGCAGTCTGGTGACCGTTACACATTCTCTCGTGGCCCCAGTACTTTTCTCAGGGAAGAGGTCAAGACTTAAAATGACCTAGGGGTTGGCCTAGATCACAAAGGAAGTTCCTGGCTCCAGTACTGACTTGTCCCATAGACCAAACAGATAGGATTTGTAAACACATGGGGAGTGACCTACAAAAATTCAGGAGCTTAGTAGGTGAGGGACACAGAAAAGAGGAAGGGTTTCTTTGGTTCGAGGTTTCATAGGCATCAGTCCATGATCAGATGGGTCCAAGCCAGAAGCATCACAGCAGGAGGGCTTCGTAGGGGAGAAGTGCCCACATCATGGCTGTTGGGAATTGGAGAGTGAAGACCCTGATAAAAGACGTACCCTTCAGGGGCTGGGGATTTAGCTCAGTGGTTCTGCCGCTTGCCTTGAAAGTGCAAGGTCCTGAATTTGATCCCTGGTACCCCCCTAAAAAAAGACAAACCCTTCAGACTTTCCCCTCTAGTGACCCCTTCTTCCAACTAGGCCATACCTCCTAATGGCCCAGTCAACTATGAACTCATCCCTGGGTTAATTCACTGATGTCTTCACTGTCCAGTCACCTTTCTAGGCATTGCTTAATCCATTCATGTGGAGAGCCAAGTTTAACTATCACAATGAGCCATTTCTCCAGTATCCTGTGCTGTACCCCACAAGTGGTGAGGTTGTGGACCCCAGTTCTAGGGGCCTCAATGTGTGCCCTGGTAGAGAGTCTTACACCAAGAAGTACCACTGAGGCAGATCCCAGGAGCATGAGCCAGGCCCCCATATATGGCATGGGTTCCTACACCTGCCTTGAAGTTTCTGTCTCACCTGAGGTCCATGTCAGCTTCCAGGCTGGGCCAACAACAAGAGCAGAATGAGGGCCTGAGCCTGGCACCGCTGGGTCCTAGAAGGAAAATTCAGGTTGGGAGATTGAATGTGGACCCCAAGACTGCAGAGGGAACAAGTTCCACAGAGGGTGATGTTGATAGGAGCAGAAGGGAATAAATTTCTCTCCCTTTTACAAGCCTAGTCCTCCAGGAGGGGCAGAAGGCCAGCAACAGAAAGAACCTCTGGAGTCCTCCATGGAGGCCCTTTCATAGATCTCCTCAGATGCCCACCCTGTCAAACCTTATAGAGATCTCCACAGAGTCTCCAACAGAGACCCCAACACTAAGACTCCCAGGAGTTCTCCCCAGAGACCCCAGAAAGACCGATACAGAGAGTTCCACAAAATCTCTGAGATTACTGGGACGGGAATGTTTGATAGGAAACATAAAAACAGAAATGTATTCCAGTGTGTTTTGCCCTGATGTGTGCAGTTTAGTTGAACAGAAGATTCACAGCCAAAAATTCCTGAGTAGTACGCGTAGTCCTGACACTGACTTGTTCGATGACCTTGGCACATTGCCAGGCCACTGTGATTTCATTTCCTCCTCTGCAAAATTAACAGAATGCTTACCTATAGCCCAGATGTTGGCAGGCTTAATTAACATCACTGTCTGTGTAAAACTGAAATGTTGTTTAACCAATAAATGCCAAGTAATCCAAATTTTTTACTCCCACTTTGGCCGCCACCATGGAAAAGAGAAAACATTAACTCACTAAGAGTTGGTCATATTAGAAATTCTTGAGTCTTTCTTTGGAATTTAGTAAAATTAAGCAATGGCAATTGTAATTATCAAAAAATCACATAGGAATGCTTTACTGAATATGACTTACCAAATTTTACATAAATGTCACTTGTCAAAAATGTCTAGATGTGATCCAGGTGCCTGTCTATAATCCTACCTCCTCGGGAGGCTGAGGCAAGAGGATAGCAAGTTTGAGACTAACCTGGTAACTTTGTGAGACCTGGTCTCAAAATAAAAGACAGAAAGTTCTGGGGATGTAGGCACCACTAGGTCTGGTCTTCAGTACCACACACAAAAAAGTATAGCTCAATATTAGTGCTAGTTTCCTTACAGAGAATGCTAATGAGGGTAAGAGCTGAGTTTTTCCCACAATGAACTTTCTACCCTACTGTGTTCCCAGGCTACAGTACATCTACACCTTCAACCAGGCATTTTAGAAACTCATGCAGTGACCCATGGGGACAATTTAAAATTCAATAGATCAACAACATGACTCTACATTTCTGAGAAAATAGCTTAATGTTTCTGCTTTGCCTCACTACCTTCTATCTAGCAACATGTGCAATTAATTATAATTTCCTTCATATATTTTAATAAACATTTATTAGATGTCTACTATGTGTGAAGCACTGTCCTAAGTAAGCAGTAGGTCTCAGTGAGCAAGACAAAAAGCAATCCTTGGAACCATAAAACATACTCCAAAATGGAATACAGACATTAAACAAGTATTTATAATCAGCTGTTAAATCATTGTGATGGAGAAAGTTCAGAGAGATCTAACATTTTATAGAAACCAGCAAATGTCTCTCTAAGGGGCTCAATTTCAGCTTTGATTTTATGAAGAAGAGTGTGGTCCAGGCAGGAAAAATAGCATGTGCATTAAGCCATGAAAAAGACGGCCTAAAGTCCAATTTGGATAGCTCTTCCGGTGAAGTAATGGGAGAATGGAAGTACCTTACTCTAAGAAAATTGGGAAGTTACTGAAAGACTTTATGCCAGGGTGTGAAATGACCACGTTCATGTCTTTGTATACCTAAAATGCACCAATAAACCTAATGAAAAAAAATCTCTCATTAGAATTTTGAAACTAGACAGAAGGAGAGAGCTCTTGGCAGATGTTTAAGTAGGTAGTCCATAAAAACCATTTCATCAGGGTGAGTAGTGGGAAGGATGAAGGCAGTAGTAGAGACAGTGCAGAGAAACATTGATTTGGCAGCTTTTGGAAAACAGAACTAGCTGAACATAGATCCTTCGTGGACATTTGGGGCAGAGAGTGAGGGGAAAGGCTAAGAAGGAAAAGTAGAATTCAGTGAAGTCGAGCGTCTGACTAGGGCATCGTGAGCACATGAACCCAGTGAAGGGACCTTAGAAGTAAGATGCTCACACTGAGAAGATGAGCTTAGTTTCAGACTTGTTAAGTTTGCAATACCTGAAAGGCACCCTGTTGAAGATATCAGAGCGGTAAATTAATACCCAGATCACCGGGGCCTTCAAGATGGAGGTAAAGACTTAGGAGTCTTTAATATATAGATTTGAACTTGAGCCCAAAGAGTGAAAGACACTGAACAAGGAAAGGTTGCTCAAGGAGAAGAATCTAAGGTCCTGGAGAGAGACTGAGAAACATCAATAGTTAATGAAAGAGGAAGAGGGGACTAGGAGATAGAACAGGAGGAGAACGGGAACACCCGGAGTGTCACCATCAGAGGAAGGGAGTGTGAGAAATGGTTCTCTCATCCCCTGCTGGTGAGAATAGGCATTGAGATTATGTCTATAGCAGGTGATTTGCCAGTATCTGTCGATATTAAGAATGCATAGATCTTTCAAACTCTAATATATCTCATCAGAAATCACACGCTCTATTTCTCTCTGTATAAGCACATGTACACAAAGTGCTCTATGGACTTCAATGCACTTTGTCTTAATGTTTGTAAAAATTTAGGACTGAAAATAACCTAAATGGCATACAATAGGAAGCTGGCTAGATAAATTATAGTACGATTATGCATATGAATGCATTTCAGTAGCTAAAACTGCCCTGTCATATTGGTTCCAACATATTGTTAAGCAAATAAAGCAAGTTACAACACTTCATGTATATCATCTTACCATGTAATAAATAGTATGCATTATATAACATATATGAAATAAATATTTGCTTTAGATGATGTATACTATTAATGAAAGCGAAAAATGGAGACAAAAATATAGACAGCCCTCTCTAAAAGTAACCATACAAGGAAGGTGAGCAATATGAAGAGCAGAGGTTGGAGAAACTGGAATTGAGGCTGGTTTGGTTGAGATAAGCCATGAGGGTGTTCAGAGGCTGATGTGAAGGAGGCACTGTGGAGGGAGAGCGGCAGACACAGCAGGGCAGGGAGTGGTGGAGGCAGCAGAGCTTGCAGAGGTAGAAGGAGATGAGACACAGAGTAAAGGGTGGCTGTCTCATGGAAGAGGCAGGCAGCTTTACCAAGTGATACAAGTGCATGGAAACAGTGGGTGTGCATGCAGGGAAGGTTTAGGGTTGGTGATGAGAAGTTTAAAAAGCTACACTTTATATTCATTTTTATTAATTGTGTGTATTTATGGGATTCACTGTGGTATTTCCATCCATGACATTTATGGCTTCATTGTGCCACTAAAATCATGTAAATTTTTAATTAAAGCATTTACTTAAGTAATTGTTCTTCATCACATTCTGCTTGGATTTCGGTTAACTGATAAGTGCCAACCTGAAATTATTTTCTTCTGAATATACCTTTACTTTTTCTTTCATACTTGACAATTTCATAGAATATAGAATATTGGGTTCAACAATTCTGCCATTAGGACTTCGAAGAAATTTTTCCATTTTCTTGGGTTAACACACAAGCTTAAATGCCATATGGGTTCTCTTGTAGGAGAAGCCAATAATGCAAATAAAGAGTAAATAAAGATAGATAGTGGGAAGTATGGACACAGATCTTTTGCAAATGGGAAGTGCCCCAAGAGATGGAGGAAATGGGAAGGGAGGAGAGGGAAAGGAGATGAACAAAGAACTGATATATGTTATGTACACGTACCGACTCCCCACGAGGAATGCAATCATTATGTACTACAAACATGCACTATTAAAATATAAAAATTAAACAAATAAAAGAAAAACAGCATGGAAAACAGAAATCTTTCTAAAATATCATGTCACAATTATAAAATGCCTTCAAGTAGTATCAAAAAAATCATCAAAAACTTGATAAAAATTTTTCTAAATTTCAAAAGTTATTACTAAAAGAAGTATGAGAAGTATAAATAAAACTGGGAAAGTAGACACAGGGAGATGAAGGTACTTTTCTTAGAGTAAATTAAAATTCTTAATCTTTAATAGCAGAAAATGTAAGATTGCTTTACCTTTACTTTGTTACATATACAATAGGTGGGCATAATAGTTCATATTGATAGGAATTCAGCCTTAGTTTTCTTTTAGTAGTGTAATGAGAACAGCACATGGAATAGAACAGACTGGGGTTTAAATGATGATTGTGTTACTCACAAACTGTGTCTGTGAGCATGTATTTCAGTTGTCTGAACCTCAGCTGGAGGAATAAATTAGAGTGAAGATAATGAGCTCAGCATAGTATTTTGCATATAGTAGGCTCTTAATGAGTAGTCATTAATATAGTTTTAAAATAAAATTTTGTATATTTTGGAATGCATCATACATGTGATGGAATACATAGAGAAAAATGGTTACTAGAGTGAACTAAATTAACAAATCCATTGTCTTGCACAGTTACTCATGTTTGGTAGCAAGTTACTAAAATCTACTCATTTAGCAAAAAAATCCCAAATACACTACAAATTTGTTAACTTTAGTCCTCGTGTTGCACTTTATCTACGTATCTGCTACTTTGTATCCTTTGCTTGCCACCTCCCCATCCCCTCCACCCAGCCCTAGTAACCACTGTTTGATTTTCTATCTCTCTACACGTTTTGGATTCCTGTTATTGACAGACTTCTCTTGAAACAGGACTTCAGGACTTGGTAAGGCTGGCGACAGGGTATTCACCAGGATTGTAGCTTCATTTTGGAAGTTGCAGAATGGGAAGTTCTGCTGTTTTGCATTAACTTTTAATGTCATTAACTGATGGAGTAAAAAGGCAAATCACTTCCAAAAAGTGATTTCCTGTCTCGGGGAGGAAGCATGGAGCAGTGGTTCCCAATCTCTACTACCCTACTCCCTGGAGGGCCCCCAAAGATGAAATGCTTCAAAAATACTTTACCAGAAGCTAAATAATATGCCAAATTTCTTTGCTTTTGTTTGAAATAATATTAACTCACTTGTAGTAGAATAGGTTATTTTTTTGTCTCATCCTCTCTAATTGACTGTTTTATATGCCTTAATTAATTAAAATTGGAGATTACATTTACTACTTATAAATGAAGTTCTTTTAGTAGAAACAGTCCTCTGATGAAATGGAGCCACATAAAGAAAATACTAGGAGTTGCCTCTTAGGAAATTTCTTCCCTATACCTCTGGCTGTCATAAAAAGGGGTTCCTCTAAACATAGCTGGCTCTGTGTCCAACCTTAGCCCTCTCATGGAAAGAACAGGGCAATCAGAGCCTGGGAGGAGGGACAGGCTCTGCTCAGCTTGGCCTCTTGTGTTGAGCAAGTGCAGAGCCAGTTGGCCATACTCTTAGGTAGGACAGGAGAGGCTTTGACAATTCAGTGCCACCTGTCGATGACAGGTAAATTCAGAAGACTGGGAGTTACAGAGTCTGGAAAAGGTCATCGTCACAATGCAGCAAACCCTTATTTTCTCTTCCCAGATTTAAACTACATCCACCTAACCACCACCTGCCCCATTCAGTTTTGAACTGAATGGAAAGAAGGTCTGATTTCTTAAGCTTTCTAAAATCTCAAAACAGTACTGGGTGAGAGCAACTGCACTCTGCCTTAGACATCACTGAGGCAACTTGTTAAACAATTACATCAACTAAAGGCGATAAACAGAAATGTGAAAATTTATATTTAACATAACAATGCCTGGCTACCACAGAAGACAGCACTTATAACACATAATTAACACAGTTTGGTATCTGTAATAAAATTCTACTGAAAGATAAATTGACATGTTTTCATTCTCTTGGCAACCGAAGTCTCCAAAAGGTGATGAACTCAGCAGTAAAGCCCCCAATATCCAGCCTCACCTCCTTGTCCTGAATTACGAACTTTCATACTTATGGGGATTGATCCACATATTTTGCAGTATTAAGCGTTTAACAACAGATTTGTAGCTGCTGTTTCATTTAATTCTTGCAAAATCTTTCCATTCTGACTGGTGGAACAAAGATTTGGATGAAATCAACTAAAAAGTCAATATAAAAGAATGTACAGGGCCAGGGATTTAGCTCAGTGGTTCTGCTGCCTGCCTTGCAAGCACAAGGTCCCAAGTTCAATCCCCGCTACCAAAAAAAAGAAAAAAGAATGTATGGTTTGGTTAAACCTAGAGTAACTTTGGAAGATTAGAACATACATTAAAATTTAATATCAGTACTGATATTAATATGTCAAAGCTTAATTATTCTTCTTAATAAGGTTAAATAAATTAATAAAATACAGTATTTCATAGATATCTTCCTGAAGTCTAGGTTTTTCTAACAGCATATTAACTGAAAATAATTTTTAGAAACTATTATAAAAATAAGATTGTTCTGTTCAGGGTAATATAATTTGAAGCTATTCTTTTTTAAAAAATCTTTGAGATATTAGCTAAATCAGCATGGAAACATATTACTAAAAGAAAGCAAAAAAGAAAAGGGAAGAAGGAAAAGGGAGAAAGAATGTAAGAAAAGAAAGGAAGTTTCTGTCTTAATATTTATATCTTTAATCCACTTCAATCTTAGTTTAGTGCATGATGATAGGTATGGGTCTAGTTTTAATCTTTGGCAGGTTGAAATCCAGTTTTTCCAACACTATTTATTAAATAGGATATCTTTCCTCCAATGATGGTGGTTGGGTCCTTTGTCAAAGGTGAGGTGGCTGAGCATGTCTGGAGTTGTTTCTGCATCTTCTAATCTATTCCACTGATCCTCAGGTCTGTTCTTTTGCCAGTACCATGCTGATTTTATCACAGTAGCTTTGTAGTATAGTTTCAAGTTGGGGATTGTGATACCCCCAGCCATGTCTCTGTTGCTTAGAATTGCTTTAGCTATTCTAGGTCTCTTATGGTTCCAAATGAATTTTTGGATTGTTTTCTCTAGTTCTGTGAAGCATATTGTTGGAATTTCAATTGGCATTGCATTGAATCTATATAGTAGTTTTGGAAGTATGGCCACTTTCACTATATTGGTTCTTCCTACCCCGGAGCAAGGGATGTCTTTCCATTTTATTGTATCCTCTTCTATCTCTTTTTACAGAGTGCTGTAGTTTTCAGTGTAGAGGTCTTTTGCTTCCTTTGTTAGACTGATTCCTAGATATTTCATTTCTTTGGATGCTATTGTAAAAGGAATTGTTTCCCTAATTTCTCTCTCAGTGAGTCTGTTATTTGTGTACAAGAAGGCTATTGTTTTTTGAGTGTTGACCTTGTATCCAGCTACTCTACTGAATCTGTCAATTAAGTCTAGAAGTCTTTTGGTGGAGTTTCTTGGATCTTCTATGTAAAGTATCATATCATCAGCAAATAATGACAGTTTAACTTCTTCTTTTCCTATCTTTATTCCTTTTATTTTTTTCTCTTTTCTAATTGCCGTGGCTGTTTCCAGAACTATATTGAACAGGAGTGGTGATAGTGGGCATCCTTGTCTTGTTCCTGATTTTAGTGTGAAAATTTTCAGTTTTTGACCATTTAGTATGATGTTGGCTGTTGGTTTTTCATAGATAGCCTTAATCAGGTTAAGATAAAAACCTTGTATTCCAATTTTCTGCAGGGTTTTTTTTATCATGAATGGGTGCTGGATTTTGTTGAGTGTTTTTTTCTGCATCTATTGAGATGATCATATGGTTTTTGTCCTTGACTCTGTTAATGTGGTGTATTACATTTATTGATTTATGAATGTTGAACCATCCTGGCATCCCTGGGATAAATCCGACTTGGTCAGGGTGTATGATCTCCTTGATGACCCTCTATATTCTGTTTGCCAGTATCTTATTGAGGATTTTTGCATCTATGTTCATTAGGGAGATTGGCCTGTAGTTCTCTTTTTGGGTTGTGTCTTTCCCTGGTTTTGGAATCAAAGTAACACTTGCTTCCAGGAATGAATTTGGAAGTATTGCTTCCCTTTCAATTTCCTTGATGAGTTTAAAGAGTAATGGTGTTAGTTCTTCTTTAAATGTCTTGTAAAATAGTTTCACTAGTGTGAGAAACTGATAGTGTACACAAGAGTTAAAATGATTAAAATGAATATTTGATAATTTGAAATAGGATAAAAGGTCCAAAGACAAAGGAGTGAAGGGAGGGGAAGGGGAAAGGAAAAGAGGGAAAGGAAAACTATGAGAAAAGAAAAAAAAATGGAAATGAAATCTATGTAAATAGGGAAGGGTGGAGGGGGTGAAGGGCACACAGGTAATGGGGGAAAAAATAAGAACCAAGATTTATCATGTACAGGTACAAGCACCCAATGATAAATGTAACCAAATTATATACCTAAAGTGTACCAATAAAATGAACCAATAAAATTAATTTTAAAAAAAAGAAAAAAAAGGAGGGAGGAAAGAGAAAAGGTGGGAAGGAGGGAGAGAAAAAGGGAAGTCTAAAGACCAATTCTTTAGCTAGTTATTCCACTAGCTAAAGATTCTATGATTCTTATTCTCTACAGAAGGCACCATTGTTTATAATATTAGTTTTTAAAAACATTATAATATGTAGTTAGCATCTGGGTGTGCTGATTATTTTTAATGAGAAAGAATTCCACGACAAAAATGGTATACTAAAAATTATGTGAGAATTACTGCTACAGTTTTTAAAATTTACTCAAGCCCATCAATAATTTGTTAGTTACAGTTAGTATCTAAATACTTGTAAGAATACATTTTTCCATAATATTTATAAAATTATGAAGAATTCTGTCTCATTTTTACTTGATATTTAACATGTAAGCCAGATTAGAAAATTGTCTTTTTTGTAAAGAAGTGAATTTGAGTTAAATATTTTATTCTATTAGAAAGAAATATAAAAGGATGAAAGTTAGGTAACAATTTAAATGTCTGCCTTATAAAAAGGTAGCCTAGGAATTCAGGGACTTGAAACTATAAAGGTCTTTTCAAAATATGGAACATGTAGCTAAGACTCAGGAGTAAGCATGTGGGATTCTTCCTCTGGGCTTCCCTAGTTTAAGTTCCTGATTTTCACTCTTCTTGGCCTTTCCTGTGTGGGTGATGTGGCCCATGAGACAGCTGTTCATTTCACAGTGAGTACACCCCTGGTCTTCCTGACCTCCAGAATCTCTGCATTTGTGTCAGACCACTTACTGCATCTTTCTTAGTCTATGTGAATTTCCACTCACAAAGATCATTCAAGGTGAGCTTGAGTGTCAGAAAACCCCTTTTTTTTAAAAGTCACAACATGAAATTTCCTCTATGTCACATTAACACCTAAGTCAACTACTATTCTACAACCTTTGGGTTTAGGTATGGTAGATCCTACTAGACATTTCAAAATTGTGAATTTGAACATATCTTAGTTTGCCTCTAGAAAACATCAACGTCTCCCATGTAGAAGCCAACAATTCCAATAAACTCTTTGGTCACATACAAATACTGTAAACTATAAGCCTTACTTAAATATATTTACTCAAGTTATTTTGCATTAAAAATCAACATGTATGAACACTTTCAGATGGGAAATAACAAATCTTCCTTTACAATAATAAGCCTATAAAACTATTTTAATATTCCTTGTCAGTTGATCAATTTCAGCACTCAGCATGATTTAAGGGCATTCTAATGACAAAAGCCAGGTATTTGTATTTTTTTCACTAAAGTTTCAAAAGTTTAAAGTAGTTTAGAAGTGTAAATGACTTAAAATTGCACTAGAATATATGAAACAAAACACAGTTTAATAGGAATAGAAGATTCAATTCTGCCCATGTTCCTAAAGTTTAGATCTATAACAATATTTAAAAACATATAGCAGATTTTAAACTTTATTTCATTAAGACAGCTTTTCTGATCTGTCTAGGAGTATCATCAGGCATTGCTAGGCATTTATTAATGAGTGAATGTAAACTTTTCACTGCCTGTCTCCACAGGATAAGACTCCATTCATAAACACAAACCCAACTATGAGGTACCTGGTTTTTATCACCCATCAGAAATCATGTAAAATTTATTCAAATTTTAGGAAGAAATTCTGTCAGTTTAGAAACCCTCAGGAAGATAAATCAATTTGTCTTTGAACTCTTAATGTATGTCCATTTTTAAATATTTATGGTCTACCTAGAGAGTATAAAAATAAAGTCTATATAATTATTTACTTAAAATTTTCAAAATGGGATGCATCCTACCAGTTTTTGGAGGAAAAAGCCTATTACCAAACCACAAACTGGGTGTTTACACATAAGAATCTCTTTCACAGAATAAGGGAAGGATGAAAAGAAAATAAAAATGATAAGGAATGAAACTGGATTAAATGAAACGGCTTCTAAATGACTAGTTTGACCCAATTTTTTATTCCCCTAATGTTTGTGTTGGCATCATGTAGACACAGACCATGTTCTGTGGCAGGTATATGACTTGTCTGGGGTTACAAACTTTTTTATGTAGAAGAAAAAAGAGTGGTCTACTTCCATAATGCCCCACATCTCCTGAAAGGCAGAAGTAGGGTGAATTCCTGCTCTGTGAAAAATACTGCCCAACATACAAGCTCATATGCATCCCACAATTTCACATAGAAAAAATAATCACAAATGGGCCTTAAGATATGAAAATTTTGCTTGAAAATAATGCATTTTACAGAAAAATTTCAAATTCAGTTAGTTATATGAATTAACAACAGCATATATGTGTATATATGACCATATTTTAACTATGATCTTCTGATCTTCTTCCTGAAAGGAATTAAAAATCATTCTCAGTGGCTCAGCCTGATTCTAATTCTCCATAACTTTCATACATGAGGACCGTCACTTCATCATCTTGGCCATATCAATGGGGAAGAGAGAAAAATATTAAGAAATCCAGAAAGTAGTTGTCCACATGTGTAATAGGCTTGGACTTCCACTAATGTTCTTGTCGATCCCTACATTCAGTTCAATTCTAATTATGTGGCCAAAAGAGTTTAATTTACAACAAAACAGCTGATTTGTAAACATTAGTTATTCATAGATTTTGTCTGGATTACCAAAATCCATTATTTCTATATGAAAAGTCATCTATATTTTCTACTTTTTATCATTTTATCATCTTTTTCTTTATTGAAGCAAAAAATCAAACTAGAATATTTTTAACATCAAGGAGAGAATATGAATATTTTTCCTTGTATGTACTAAGGAAAAAGAAGAGAGTTTGATATCAATGACCAGAGTTCAGAATAAATTCATTTGCAAAACTGATGCTGAATGAAATAAATCAGACATGCGAGTTTAAATATCGAATATCTTCTTTCATATGAGAAACTCAAAATATAAATAAACAGCAAAATAAAACATAATAGGAAGTAGAGAGGTCTTCAAATAGGAAAAGAACAAAAGACCGAGGGGATAGCGAGGGAGGAAAGGAAAACGGATTTTAAAAAAGAGAGAGAGAATTGAAGAAAAAAATGGAAATAAAGCTTTTGCAAATAGAAAGGGAATCCAGAGTTGGAGGGAACAGGGAGACATGGGAGTGGAAGGAGACAAAAAAAGAATCAAAATGTATTATGATAAATCTAATCATTATGTACTACAAACATATACTAACAAAAAAGAAAAAAGGCTTTACTTCTTGTATTGCTGCAAGAAATTTTCTTTTTGCATATGTAACAGTATTTTTAATTATATTATTTATATATGGCCTCCTTCAACAAAAGGAATTGAGGAAACATACAAAGTTGTGTACTCAAAACAGATGAGAAGAAGAAAAGTAATAGAAGGAGAAGAGAAGGAAAAGAAGAACATGGAAATCAAGGAGTTGGAATTATATATAATATAAAAATTTTAACTCTAATTATAGAATAAGGTTATTTGTACTGCAGGTATCAGCAAAGTTGTAGAGTTTTTGATGTGAGAGCCCACAATATCTTTCTGAAAATTATATTGTTTTAGAGTCACCCTGAAGCCACATCTACTTTCCACAGTATGGGGGAGATTATCCACAGACATGGAGATAAGAAGGCTCTCAATCTCTTGTGTATGAATGTAATTCCCCTAAATCACAAGGGTGCAGAGAGGCTGTATAGAGATATTATGTATGTCAACAGAAATATAATATACATTATAATTTGTTATTATAACTATAACACTATATTATAAATTTTAATATATAAATGTCTGGGTTAACACTTACTAGCAGCATTTTTCTAGCAATGGTATAAAGACCTGACCCCACCCTACCTAGATCAGGTCCAAAGACCTGACCCCAACCTACCTGGGCCAGGTCCTCAGCAGGGCCAGCACCACCCAGACTTTTTCTAGGGCCTCCCTTCCTTCCCTACCCCCTTCCTCTTACAGCTCTGGGTTCTCATGGAGGTGGTGCCACATTTCCATAGCTCTCAAGCTTAACTCAGTCTCAACCCAGGCTCTCCCACACAGCTGAGTAACATCCACCTCAGAATTAACCAAGAAGACCACAATTTCTTTCGCTAGTTGCTCCCGCAACCCACACTGCTGCGCTTCTCAAACTCTGTGGTCTCGGGATTTGGTTACAATCTTAAGGACCCCCGAGAACTTCTCTTTATGTGAGTTTCAGCAATTTACTACATTAGAGAGTAGCACTGAAAATGTTTTGAATATGTATTAGTTTGTTCAGAAATGGCAGTAATAAACCCCAACAATAACTATATTAACATGAGCAATATTCAAAAACACCTACATTTTCTGCATTAAAAAAAGGGGGAGCAAGTAACATTGTCTTGTATTCATTCCTTCAGCCCTAATGCCTGGCTGAACAGGAATGGCTGAATTCACATACCTGCCTCTGCACCCAATCTGTTATGACATGCAGTCAGGTTGAAGTGTATTGGAGCCTATCCTACAGGTATGTAGTTAGAAAACATGGAGGAGTTCTATAATAGCCATTCAGATTGTTATTTCTAGTCTTTGGTAATAAAATTTGACAGATAGTAGTTCTTAAGTGTTATGATATGAATTCTAAAACATATCGCGAATTTTTTGTATCAGCTACATCAAAATAGTTTGGTCTTGAACTGTGGAAGAATATTTTAACCAATATATCATCTGTAGTGTTGAAATATTATGCTACAATCAGTTTACTAAGTTACATCTCTCCTTCAAATATTAACACATTTTATTATGTAATATTAAAATCACATTCATTAATATCATCATGGATCTTGTTAAAAAATCTTAAAATATGAGGAAGCTGTGAATATCATGGTAGTAGATACAAGTCTTTCAAAATTCCAATTTTCACTTGAAAAGCTCAAACTTTATCACAGGCAACACACACTATCAGTTATCTTCCTTGAAGTGACAGGCTCATTTGCTTATTCGCAAGAAAATGTCTGCCAAATACCCATGTACGGATAACATATGCGTTTCATCTGCCAAGCATTCTTTC
Organism: Heterocephalus glaber; assembly: GCF_053883595.1. Taxonomy (NCBI): domain Eukaryota; kingdom Metazoa; phylum Chordata; class Mammalia; order Rodentia; family Bathyergidae; genus Heterocephalus; species Heterocephalus glaber. Next base: position 7,616,440 of record NW_028258161.1, on the reverse strand, counting down.
AGGAGAAAAAGGTGTTTGCACACAAAGCATCCAGCCAGCCCACAATTATCTCAGTTACACACTTGCTTTTCCTGGGGACACTACTATACGTGGTATGTGGCTCGTATGCTTCATTATGGAGAATATTATAAAGACAGAGACCGAAGAGTTGATGTGTATTAAACTTAATACTTTGCCCAGGATATTCTTCACCCAGAGAAAACGTTCTGTTTCTTTCCTTCTGAGAATGCATATCGGTGAAGAATAAAGATGATTAATACAGTTTGAGGCCTGATTTAGACTCCTGAGGTTTACTCACCTTTATTTTGTAACATCAGTGAAAAGATACACAGTGGAATAGTAAATTGCATCTTAGTATTACTATGCAAATACCTTGACCTTATGGCACTTGAAAGGATCTCAGAGATTCCCAGGGGTTCATGAACCAGAATTAGAGAATCTTTGGAGAAGGCCTGGTTCTCATGCTTCAACTTTTCTCAAGGTGAAGAAACGGAGAAGAAAAACTCCCAGGAAGGAGCAACAGGTAAAGAAGGCCCCATAAAAAATCTGGAAAGTTGAAAATTTTGGACAGATGATTTTAGAGAATTTAGTCCTGACCCAGGTGAAAAGAAAGAGAATGCTGAGCTGTGCTCTGGTTTGGATAATTGTCCTCCAAAGTCCCATGCATTAAAGACATGGTCCCCAGCCCATGGAGCTAGGGAGGTTGGTACAACCAACACTTACGAAGAGGGAGGAAGTGAAGTCCCTGACAGTGTGACCACAGAGGGATTGTGGGGCTCTGGTCTCTTCTTCTTCTCTTTGCTCCCTGGCTTCCATGTTCTACCACATATCCCATCTTGATGTGTTGACTCACCACAGACCCAAAAGCAACAGGGCCAATCAACCATGGACTAAAACCTGCAAACCTAAGAACCCAAATAACCATTTTTCTTTATAAGTTGATTATCTCTGGTCTTTACTTATAATAATGGAAAGCTGACTAATACATCCAATTGGGTCTAATAACTTAAATTTTCAATCTACATCTGCACCATGTTGAAGCCACCAGGACTGAAGGAAAGGTAGAAAAGCCCAAGCCCATCATAGCCTCCTCCTCTCCTTCAAAAACTCAAGAAGATCCCAACATGGACATTAATGTGTGATACTTACCCTACCTTAGTACCATCTTGGCAGCAATTCTACCTGTGACCCTGAAAAAAACATCCTCTAACCTAGAGGTGAGCAAACTTTTTCTGTAAGAAAAATAAAATAGCTAATTATCCCATGGACCTTGGGATTTCTGTAGTAACTGCTTTACTCTATCATTGTGTCAATACATTTTTAAAAAAGATTTAGATGTTGAGCATGCATGATAATGTGATTTCATAAAACATTTATTTGTCACAGAATATTCTTTCTTTTTCTTTACCAGTGATTTAAAATTGTTTTTAAAAAATTTCATAGAACAGGCTGCACAAAACAAGTGAGTGGGCTGGACTGTACCATAGACCATAATCAGCAGACTTCTGCTATAACCCAGAAGACTCACTCTAAGGGCAAAAATGTGGGTACCATGGCTGGTAACCTGGTTAAATGAAGAGCTTTTAATACTTCTCCATTCATACTTTCATTTCAGACTGGTTGTTTGATGACCATCAGCTGAGTACCTGCTGCACTATATTTTATCACACTGTTGAAAAGGTCATAAAGCCTTATGACAAAATATAGGTCATTAAACAAAGTATACAACAAAAAACAGCATGAAAATGCCGTGAAATATAATGTGACCACAAGACTGGTGACATTTTTTTATTAAATTCTGCCAGGTCTTATCTACAAAGCTATTTTCCAAAATGGTAGTTGTACAAAAAACAAACAAACAAACAAAAAAACCACCCCGGATGGAGCCCCAGGCAGAATCTAAAACAAAAAAAAATGAAACAAACTAAAAACAGAAGCAACTCAGCTCTGAAGGACATAACCTGTTAAAGGATGCCATTGTGAAACTTCAGATGCAGTAAGTGGTTTCCTCCACCTCAGGAATCCTCCCCCAACTCTTCAGGGTTTAGAGGCTCTTCCAGCTCCAGTGTAAATTTTATCTTCTCTACAAAAACTTCCCTAAGTCAACTGTCCTATCTGGAATCCAGGGCATTCACTTATGGGATATTTATCTGATTTATTGGGTCTTTTCTGGTATTTTCTTAAACTGCTTTATTTTTATTTTTAAATAAGTAATTGTAAATTTCCTGAGAATCACAATCCCCCTTCAGTTTCTTGTATTTTCTGCATCCCTTAACCTAATGGTTCATTCATGGTCAGAGTAGCTTCATGAGTACTTCAGCAAAAGAAAATGTAAATAAAAGAATATATCTTTTCGTCTATGACCCTTCATGACTATTCCATTCTGTTTATTCCCCAGGCCTAATCAGCATTCATCTTGCTTTAGAGTTTTAAAACCTACTTAGGAAATATTTTTACCAAACACGAAATTTACAAACTAGTTTCTTTGCTTATGCAGCACATAGATAACTTTTGGTTGAAGCTTTCACCTCCAAAATTCTGTTAAAAGTCGGGCAGGGAATGTAGCTCAGTGGCACTGTGCAAGGTCCTGAGTTTGATCCCCAGTACAAAAAAAAAAAAAAATCTGTTGAAAATAACTTGTTGCACTAGAAGTCAAATCCAGGGGAAACCTTTAAATCATGTAATGTAGCTGTAAAAATTCCACTTTATGCACACAAAGCTATGTTAATGTTTTACAAATGTCTTTATTTCCTGACTTGATCCTCATTGTGGTATAATGGGTGGGGGGAGGCCAGTTAGTTTAAAACCTAAAGAATAAAACCAGAGAAGTTAAAGAACTACTATTCATCAGACAATTATGGTAGAACCACAAATCATATTCTTCACAAAATCCGATGCTTGCCTTTTTTGTAGTAGAACATTAGGGATTGACTCCAGGGCCTTCAAACTGAGCTATATTGCCAGCTCTTTTTGTTTTTACTGTCACTTTTTTTGGCGGGGGGAGAGTCTTGGTAAGTCACTAAAATTCCCAGGCTGGACTTGAACTTGCAATCCTCCTGCCTCAGCCTCTCAAAGTATTGGAATCACAGGAGTGTGTCACCATCCCAGGCTAAATGCAGCTATTTCTATTGCCTATTAATGTTTGCTTTCATTGTTTGTATAGTCAATTAACCCAAACTACACTGAGGTATTATTTTGATGGGTGTGGACTTTTTCAATCATGCTGAGTAGTGGCTAATGTCTGTAATTCTGGCACTTTGGGAGAGTGAGGAAGAAGGATCACAAATTTGAGTCCAGCCTGGGCAACTTAGCAACTTAGAGAGGCGCTGTCCCAAAATTTTAAAAAGGGTGAGTCTGAGGATGTAGTTCATTGTGAAGGACCTGGATTCAATCTCCAGAACTGCATACAATTTTTAAAATTGAAAATATATTGAATTTTGTCAGATTTTTTTTCTGTATCTGTTGAGATGATCATGTGATTTTTCTATACTTCATCCTGCTAAGGTGTTATTATCATGGTAATGGAAGTTACATTTAACCATCCTTGCATTCCAGAACTAGATCTCACTTGTTCAAGGTGTATGATCCTTTAAAATATTGTTGAGTTCAGTTTACTAATGCTTATTGATACATTTTCAATCTATACTCATCAGGGATATTGGTATATAGTTCTTTTTTTCCCCATAGTCTTTGACTTTGTTATAAGAGCAAAGCTGGCTACATCAAATGAGTATGGACGTGCTTCCTCTTCTTTATCTTTTTAGTGTTTTGAATGAAATTGGATGCAGATCTTTATTAATATTTGACAGAGTTTATCAGTGAGGCTATCTTGTTTGGAGCTCTTCTCTAAGTTTTTAATTATGGAACAAATCTCCTTATTAGGTACAAATTTGCTCAGACTGTATTTGTTCATGATTCAATCTTGGTAACTTATATGTTTCTAAGAATTTGCCCATTTTTGTTGTATATTTGTTCATAGTAGTCTATTAAAAATCCTTTATTTCTGTAGCATCAATTACAATATCGCCTTTGTTTTATTTATTTGAGAATTATCTTTTTGTTACTTTTGTTTAGATTTTCAAAAAGCAGCTCAGTTTCACGGATTTTTTTCTTTTATTTTTCTATTCCATTTTATTTCTGCTGTAATCTTTATTCTTTCCTTCATTCTGCCTACAGTAATCTTATTTTCTTCTTTTTTTAGTTCCTTGAAGTATAAAATGAGGTTGAGAGATTTTTTTCTCTCATAAATACAACTTTTCACTATAAATGTATCCTCTTATGCTGCATTTGATGCATAAGTTTTGATATGCAATTTATTTTTTAGACTTAAAATGTTTTCTATATTTCCTCTTGATGTTTTCTTGATCCATTGGTTGTTCAAAAATATATTAATTTCCATATATGTTTTAATTTTCCAGTTGTCTTTCAGCTATTATTTCTAGTTTCTTTTCTTATGTTGAGAAAAGATGCCTATTATGATTTGATCTTCCTAAACTAGTAAAGCCTTGTTTCATTACCTAATACGTAACCTGTCCTAGGCAATGTTCTATATGACTTCGAGAAAAGTATGTGTTCTGTTGCTATTGTGTGGAATGTTCCTTATGTGTCGGTGCTGTCCATCAATCTATAGTATTCCACGCATCTGCCTTTTTGTTGTTTTTGTTGATGTTGATTTTCTATTTGGTTGTTCTATTCAATATTTAAAACGGAGCATTAAAATATCCTAATTTTATTATTTTCAATACTGATAATATTTGGTTCATATATTTAGGTGCTTTAATATTGAATACATATATATTTGTAATTATCATATCATCCTGGTAAGTTAATTATTTTTTCATTACATTTATTTTCCTTCCTTGTATCTCTTAAGGTTTTTTACTTAGAGTCTGTTTTGTCTGATGCACTTACAACCACCTCAACTATTTTTTGATCAACATGTGCAAGAATATCCTTTTCCATTCCTTTATTATCAGTCTATGTGTATTATTATATCTCAAGTAAAATTGTTATATTTTTGTTTTTTATGCTGGACATTGAATGAAGTGAGTATGAATTTCTTATACACAGCGTATGGTTAGATTGTGCTTTTATGCATTGTCTACCATGTCTTACATTTGCAATTTTAATCCGCTTACTTAGTAATTAAGGATAGGGAATGATTAATTATTGTCATTAGTGTTTTCTCTTTATTGTACAGTTCTTTTATTCTTCTTTAATTCTTTTGCTGTTTTCCTTTGTATTTTATTGATGTTTTATGTTGGTATATTTTGATTCTTTTCTGTGTGTGTGTATGTAATTTGTATAGACATTTTCTTTTTTTCATCATGAATTTTACATGTAATATCTTATTACAATTGTCTATTTTAAACTCATATTAGTTTCAATTGTACATAAGATCTCTACATATTTATAACTTCCCCCTAAGATTTTATATTTATGTCATAATTTATATCTGTTTTAGTGTCCATATGCTAACTTATTTTTACTTGTAGTTATTTCTTTTATCTCTGGAATTTATAGTAAAATTAAAAGTGATTTACCTATCACCATTATAATAATACAATCTTCTGGTTTATCCATATATTTACTTTTACTGATGGGTTTTATACTTATGTGACATTGCTGATATTTAACATCCTTTTGTTTCAGGTTGAACTCCCTTTAACATTTCTTGTAAGGCAAGTCTTATGTCCTTTCCTCTACTTCAGTTTTGAAGAATAGTTTTGCTATGAATAATATTCTTGATTGGAAGATATTTTTTTCTTTCAGGATTTTGAATGCATCATTCTACTCCTTTCTGTCCTGTAAAAAAATCTATTTATGGTCATGAAGTTCCACTTGTACACAACAACTTGTTTTTCCTTCTGCTTTCAAAATTTCCTCCTTAATTTTGGTTATTTTAGCATAATCCATCTTGGTATGGGTTTCTCTGAATTCATTTTATTCAAAGCTTTTACTTCCTAAAACAAATCTATGAAACATTTTGTTTCATAGATTTGGAAAGATTTCAGTCATAATTTCATATGCTTTCTGTTCCTTTCTTTTTCTTCTGAAACTCATAGAGTGTATAATATTGATAAATAAATCTTTTTGGCTTTATTCATTTTTTCATTCTTATTTTTTTCTTTTTACTCTTCTGACTCAATAATTTCCAATGACCAGTCTTCAAGCTCACAGATCCTTTCTTTTGGTTCATACAGTCAGCAGTGAAACACTCTAGTGTTTGGGAGGAGGGGGGAATCAGTTCAGTTTATGTATTATTAAGCTCCAGAATCTCTATTTGGTGCTTTTTAATACTTTCTTTACCTTTGTTGAATTTCTGGCTTTGTATATCGTTCTACTGACTTTGGTGTTCAGCTGCATGATGATTATTTTAAATTCTCTGCCATGTAAATCATATAATTCCATTTCATTTGGGTCAGTTTCTGTAGATTTATCTTATTTCCTTTTTGGAGCCATATTTCCTACCATTTCCTTGCTGCTGTCATAATATCTAACACATTAGACAAAAAAGCCACCTTCCTCAGTCCTCACGGACTGGCCTTATACAAAGACCCTCATCATACTGCGCGGTCAGACAGTCTAAGAGCCTTTCCAATCTTTGTATAATCCAATTCACTTTCTTGGTTCTTAGTGGGCCTAATGCATCTAGAGTATACTAGGCCCTGTTAACACACTAAGACATGTAAGCCTGAGGCCAGGTAGTTCCTTGGGCAGCCTTCAGAAAAGTTTGATCACTGGGTATTCTGTCCAGTTCTTCCTCCCCAAAGAAGTTGAGATGAGGCATTTGGTTACTCACTCTTTGCTGAGCCAGGGAAAGGGCCCATGGTAAATAGTTACATCACTATCAATCATCGCACTGACCTCCAAATGGGGATTCCACCAGTGTTTGAGGCAAACTGGAAAGGTGCAGTCCTCTGACTGGCCTCAAGAAAATCTGTGTAGTTGAACATGTGGTCTGCCACTTCCTCACCTTCCAGGAGAAACTTGGAGTATCTGTTCACTATCTCTGTCTTGAGTGAGGAGGAGTGGGTATGGGCTTATAGCAACTTCCAGTCCATACTATCATTTCTGTTTTGTCTGTTCCCAGGCAACTGGATTATGCCAGGCCCCATAAGAACTCAAAAAGGGCTGAAGCAGAAGCCAGTCTTCTGGGTAGATCCCAGAAAATCTGGGGCACTGAACACATACTCTACTGCTTTCTCTCTCAGAAGGGAGATGGGTGTTTACCTTCCAATTATATGGAGCTGTGTCAGGGGTAGGGCTTATGGTAAGAGGGGGTCTGACAAAGAAGTAAAAGCAGCAAATAAACATAAAGAAAAATGTTTGACATCACTGGTCATTCGAGAGATGCAGATGAAAACAGCACTGAGATTCCACCTCACCCCAGAAAGAATGGTTGCTATCAAGAAATCAACCAATAACAAATGCTGCTGGGGTTGTGGGGAGAGAGGAACCCTTCTCTGTTGTTGGTGGGAGTGCAGACTGGTGCAACCACTGTGGAAATCAATATAGAGATACCTCAAAAAACTAGGATTAGAGGACCTATTTGACACAGCTATTCCACTGCTAGGTATCTTCCCAAAAGAATTAAAAGAATCATACCACTGCAATATATGTGCACTCATGTTCACAGCAGCACAGTTTGTCATAGCTAAAGCTTGGAAACAGCCTAATTGCCCATCAACTGGAGACCGGATAAAGAAGATGTGTTTTTATAAAGTGGAGTACTACTCAGCCATAAAGAACAAGAAACTGGAGACATTTATAGCTAAATGGATGCACATTGAGGCCATACTCTTAAGTAAAATAAATAGGATGCACATGTGTAAATACCAAATAGTTTCTCTGGTGTGAGAAACTAAAAGTGTAAATAAGGATCAAAATGTATAATTGATAATGTGAAATAGGAAAAAAAAGTCTAAAGGGTTACGGGGAGTGGGAAGGTTAGGGGAAAGGAAATAAGGGAAAGGAAAAAATATGAGAAAAGGAAAAAAATGGAAACAAAGCCTTTGTAAACAGGGAGGGGTGGAGGGGTTGAAGGGAGGGCAAGGGAATGGGGGAAAATAAGAACTAAGATATATCATGTAAAGGTACAAGATCCCGATGATGAATGTAACTGTATTGTGCACCTAAAATGTACAAATAAACAATGAAAAAAGAAGAGGGCATCTGAAATATCTTAACCAGCTTCAAAGGGTGTAGTTTCATGCTTACTCAGGATGCAGAGCCTCTCAACGAATTCTTGCATTTCTCACAAAAGAAATTTGTCAATGAATTGTTAAATTGAATTGGTTTACTCACGGTGGGAAGGAAGGTCATAGTTTCCCCTTCTCCCATCTCACTCACATCCCACTGTAATTTTAAATGCAGATACTTTTGTCTTTTCAGTTGCAGTTCTAGTATTTATTTCCAGGTATGTACTTAACAAGAGTATTTCAAGATATATAAAGAAGAATTTGAATTATAGCATAACTTATAAAAGGAAAATATGGAATGATATAAATGTATATCAGTATGAAAATTATTTAACTCAATATATTGGCTCCATAAAACAAAATATTGTTGTCATGAGATGGGGTAGTATATAAAGAAATGGAAAAGTCTCTAATGTTTATTAAATAATAGTAAAAAATATCAATGTCCAGTATGGGAATAAGTGCAATTTCATTTAAAATATAAAAATAAGGCATTACCATTACGTACGTAGACTTATAAAAAATATTATTCCATTTTCTTTAGGATGTACATAAAATTAATGACTGCAAGTTCTGATTAGCAGTCTTCCACTCCTCAGTGCCTCTGTTACACTCTGTTCCTGATACATAACTACTTAATATGCACAGGTACTGTGAACATCAGACTTGAACTTGCAGCAGGGCTTGGCAGTTAGCAAATGCTGAACAAATGCCAGTGCCCTCTATGTTACACCCATGTCTAGTCACAAACTCAATACAAAATTCCACATCTTCTTCTAAAAGTTTTTATTCCAAATTAGGAAATGCATGGAATTTGATGCATCACCATCCAATCTATGTTGCTGTTCTGTATAGCTCATATGTACACCTTCAAGTTATACTTCCTGCAATACAATTTATTTTCAATTTTTAGGTGATTTCAGATAAGAAAAACAAAATAAATCTTCACTTTCAAGTTTTCCTCTTAAAGGATCTTCTAATTCAAACTAGAACATATATTGAATGCAGAAAGTTTGAAAATAGTCTTACTGATATTATTTCTTTTTTGTATGCTTTTTATTAGTACATGTTGCAGTACATAATGTTGATATTCCTTGGCTAGAGTTGGTACGTGTATACAGCATACCTTAGTTCATTTTTTCATCTTTTTTCCCTTCTCCTCTCCCTCTCCTCCGTCTATCTCTTTATCCTTTTCCTGTTTGAAAATTATCTCTCTCCCTACTTCCTATTATCTATCTTTTATTTTGTTATTTATTTGTTTATGTAAAAATACAAAGCTGCTATCAATCATACTGATGCAGCCAGGCTAATGAGAAAATAATATCTTATCTCACTTTCTAATAGCCTGGTTAAAGTAAAATAAGAATGCTTCCACTAAACCCACATGAAAGAGAAGAGGGGAAAGAAAAGCCTTCTCTTCTTGGGAGGCCTGCATGACACAGGCCACAACAGAAGTCAGAGTGTGCTAGAAAGTATGACACATACCATCTGCATTAACTCTTACTGTGCTTGAATTATTACCTTTGTACTCTATATTTTCACTGGTATTTTTAATTATTTAGTCTGGTTTGGGTCATCTGTCAGAAATCACAATATAAATGGTCTAATTTCAGGGTATTTCTCTGGCAACCATTGAAAACCAAGTATGATTTAGTGTTAAATTATCCCAAAGTGTGCTAAGAAGAGATTTAGACTTCATAGATAATGATCGTGTTACCATGTGTCTGCTGCCAATGGCATTTTGTGGCACAAGGGATCCATTGTTAAGGCTGCATGAATTCCTCAGGACCAAGTCCATAGAGTGTTTTCCTGGAATGCAGGTAGAAAGACTTTCATACATATGCACACATACAGGCCCCTCTGGGACCATCTAAAACAGGAAGTGCTAAAAAAGCCTATGCTCAAGTGTTAAAATCCTTTTGTACCCCCACAAAAAAAATCCTTTTGTAAACAGGCACAACCTGAATGGTAATAGTGCAGAAAGTTATTTGTCTAAAGTTGGAGCTGGAGAGGGGAAAAAAAGGAGACCCACAGAAGAGATCTCTACCATAGACATTTCATTCAATAATGAGTAACTGCTAAGATTTCCTGACTGGCCTAAGTTAATAAAAGTAGTTAATCCCATATTTAAGAAAAGATCCTGAGTCCTACCACTTCCAAGAAAGCTGCATGAAATGAATGAAAGGTTATCTTTTAGAAATATACTTACCTTCAGCTATGCATAATATGCATAATCAACTCTAGAACCAATCTTAAACTTTGTTTAGGTCACTTGATTCCCCTTTCCCACCAATCATGCATTAGAAACAGTATGCTCAGCTGAATTTCCTTTTTCATTCTTTGATGGATTTAGCAAAATCTCAGAATAGAGGATGATTTCTACATATCAGAAACTCATGCTTAATGGACACTAGGATGGTAACTGTTGTAGTTGTAAGTAGAGTGTTATTGCAATGCAGTGCAGGAAAACCCATCATGAACGATAATTAAGAGGGATACTTCACTGCATACAGGTATGTAGACAGGTTAAAGAGTATCCAGATACCAGGAACAGTGTAACTGAGTATGTCTTAAGTGTGAGATGCATTTAACACAGCTAACCTACTCAAAATAGTAGCTGAGCAACACAGTACCCTGGTGAGCTCCTGTTGTTTCTCCTTTGGATCACAGAGCCAATGGGAGCTATAGCTCCCTGCTGCTGCCCAGCATCACAGGTATTGTAATACATACTGTCAACACAGAAAATATCAAAGTTCAAGTACTGTTATGATAGAATGGGTGTCACTTTCACACTAATGGCAACTCAAAAAATTATTCAGTCCAATCATAAGTGGAGTGCTGTCCAAAATCCTAGATGATGGAGCTAGAAAACCAGGTACATAATAAGGAACCTTGGATTCCCATGCCAAAGTTCAGTTTGATGTGAAGGTTGGCCACAATATGTTTCAAGCATTCTGTGGCCATATGAAAGAAGAATAAAACAAGTGCAAAAACATCTTCCCAAAGACCGCTAGAATATAGTGAGACACTGTCAGTGCGTGACCATGGCGGCCGCAGGAGTCTGGTGAAGAGAAACAAAGAGTTTTGAGATGGGCAGAGTAAAAAGGGGAAAAACAGGGATGGCAAACAAGTTTTCTTAATGTAGGCAATACATTTCTAAAATAAAATACATACGGGGACAACAATTTAAAACATTCTTCATTTATTCTCCATGTTCTAACCTGGCTTATAGAATTAGAAGGGTCATCCAATCGGAGCGATTTTGTCAATCCAGTCATACTTATGACCCTGTGATACTTACTCAAAATTTGCATTTGAATACTTTTGTGACGTGATGTCTTCCACCTTTACTAACAATGTCAAGCTGTGGGTTGACATTTGTGTGTATTAATTTTCACACTAATTGACCCTCATTTTTATTTACTCAAGTTCATTCATGTTTTTAGAAAAATATTCCCATGTTTATAAAAGTAATCTTAAATCCATTTTTCAAGCAAAGGTATAAGTTATGAGTAGATTCTACAGATTATAGCTCAATAAATATTTATAGTTGGTAACCATAGATTAGGTAGAGAGTGTCAAACCAGAATGTGTTAGATCTTGGTCATGTTGCTTACTTTGGCCACCTCTTTGCACTATTAGAGGAAGTATTTCCACCCATTGTGCTTCACAGAAATAATGAGATACCACTAGTGGGGTTTCTTCCAAGGACATTTCCTAGAATTAATGGAATAATTACCTGAGTTTGTTGAGGTTTTCCAGGTTTCAGTAATTGTGATGCATCTGCTGTTCACCATAAAGTCTAAATCTGTCTCAGTGTGATGGGATTACAAATGTTATGATAGGCTTTCCCTCTTGAGTTCATATGAAAATAAAATTTATCCTCTGCTAAATCAGAACGTAAATAATGAATACCAATACTGCCTCAAGGGCTGGTTGAGGCATTGGAGACAAGGGAGGAAATGATGTTGCACTTTGCAAAAATGTAAAAAGAGTATTAAAAATTGGTATATTCAGCCACTGAGCTAAAGATTCATGGCAGAAGAGCCTTTACAGAATCACACAAGCTCTGACATTAATATGAAACTATCACCTGGAGTTTTTCTCCACCTCTTCTTCCTATCTTACTTTCCTCCTTTTTTAAATAGATTACTCAACTCTCTAGTGGATGGTATGGTACACCACAAAAATGCCCCGCCAGAAATGAGGCATTCATTTTCCAGCTACTTGGAATGTTGGAGCCAATGGATCTCTGCTAACCCCCTCTTTAGGAGCTGATCTCAGCTGAAAACCCCTCCAACACAACAGAAGTCAGGAGAAAGCAAGTGATATTCTCAAAGTGCTGAAAATAGAAACCTAGAATTCAACAACCCACTAAGTGATTTATTCAAGGGTGGGTCATATAAAATAATTTCAGATGTGCAAAAGGAAGAGAATTTGCCCTTAAGAGATCAAAAGAACAACTAAAGGAAATATTTCCAGAAGAAGTAAATTCAATCAACTGTACTGAGATAGAAGAAGAATTAATGAATGATAAGAATGGGAGAATGTGAACAATGCAACCATGATCATCATTCAGGAGGGCAGTGTAGAGGAACAAGAGAAGTAACGCGCTGAAAAGACCACATGGAAGATGAGAGAAAGTGATCTAACTTAAGGCATTCTGAGATTCCTGTGTCAACTGAGAGGTGGAAAGAAGTAGTGATTAATTTTGAACACAAATTAAACATGCATTTTAAAAGGTAAGGGTAGCCACTAAAACATTGAATGCACAACTTCAAATGAATAGTAGAAAAAGAAGCGGAACTCAATTTACCAGGCACAAAAGGAGAAGATGCACATAGGAAGAGACAGTATTATTGAGGGTGTGATCAATCCAGAATCCCTCTCATGCCATAGCCCAATTCCCAGGTTCCAGGAGGGTTGGCTACCCTTGGTCCAGCTTAGAAAGGAGATACCCTGTCCAAGTTTACTCCTTTCTGGTAACTTCCACACCACTGTCTGGACAATGTAGCCATGTAAGCACCCAGCTCACTTACTTCGAGATAAAATGACTCTTTGGGCCATCTTAGCTTCAGAGTTCCCTATGGGATGAGCTGAACTTTTGTTGCAAGTGCATCACAGTTCAATATGTTGCTTTCTGATTTCTGCTTTGTAAATTCCTTTTCAAACACTGATCACCAAAGAGCCACCAATAAAGGCTAAACTACTGTGAACATGTTTCCGTCTGAGATCCTTTTGCCCCAGAACCTGGCCCAAGACCATAATTTTAGAGGTAGGCACTAGGATGGGAAGATGAGACAGTATAGCACAAGAAGGTTACAAAGCTGATACAGCAGAAGAGTCAGTCTAGTGATACTGAAGTCAGCCTTGACACTACCTGTATGCTTCAGATAAACTATTTTATGCTCTATTTCTTCATCCATGGAGTTGATTTTTGATGGTACTTAAATAAAAAATTCTTGATAGTGTTAGTATTGTTCAGCCTATATGGAAATATAATATTGAAAATACTGAAAGGTAAAAGATGAGAGTGGAATTGTTTTGTTTTGCCTAAGACTAGAAAAGAAGTGATACTGAAATTTGAAATTGAAAAATAAGCAATACCATGTCAAACAGAAAAATGTGGACTATTATACCAGCTGGGGGAACAACTATAATCCAAGTCACCCATGCACAGCAAACTGCAAATAATTTGCCTGGAAAGATGTATAAAGTGGCAAGAAGTAGTTTTGGAAAAACTGATGCTTGCCTGCACAACTGGGATTTTATTCTGGACTATGAAGTTTGAGATTTATGTGCCTTTATAAATAAAAGAATAATATAATTAGATTTGAATATTTAAAAAATTAACAGCTTAACCATGGATCTATTGAAGAATTGTGGAGATTGTAAAAGCTGTAAGGTTTGCAGATAGCCTATTGCATTGGTCCAAGGGAAAAATGGAAACAGGCTAAATTAGGGCAGTAAGAGAAGAAAGTGAGATTGGATGACAGGCTTTACAAAACCTAGGGCACAAAATAGAAGGAATCTGAGATGCAGAAGTGAAAAGAAAGGGAAAAAGAGAGTCAAAGCCAGTCTCAGAGTTCAGGCTTAAGGAAGGGATTGAACAATGGGAAAGACAAGTTTCATTTAGAACATGATCAATTTTAGATATCAGATTAACAAAGAATTATCTAAGAGGATTAGAGTGAAGGAGGCTAAATAAAACTTCAAACAGAGAAATACTGGAACAGTGCCATCATTGTAGATGGAGAGTCATCTGTCAGTGCGTCTGAAAAATAATTTTCTACCTGGTTAGGTTAGCATATGGAAAATGTGAATTTCCTTTCCCATGGAAAAAGAACACTCGGACATTGAGCACACAACCAGTCACAGTACTTCAGTCTGAATACCTGAATGGGGGTTTCAATGGACAATTCAGACTGCTTTTCATCCACTGTTCACCAATAATTTATAATATGCACAAATAGTCTTCTCAATTAGATTTATATCCATGCATTTAAATTAAGATCCACTTAGTCTGATGCCTCAGAGTCTAGCTGAAAAGATGCCAAATGTTTGGCTTTTAAGTTTTCAGGCTTTGGGGGGATTAATTCATCCACCAGAAGCATAGTAATTCCATATGTCCATGTTTGGATGTGTTCGCTACTTCTGAAAGAAACAAAGATGACACTATGCTGACTTTCAAAATGAATCAAATAGAAGGAAAAGCATGATGCAAAGCCAAGTTGGGATTCATTTGCACATATTTGAGACTTAAAAGATTTTTGTCATCATTTGACTAGAGCCCTGTTGGAAACTATTTATGAGTCATTTCTAGAGAGCTCTTCTCAGGATGTTCAGCTTTGAATTGCACCAAAGCCCTGTTTTGTTTCCCTGATCATGTAACAGATTGCCTACTTTCTGTAATTGTGTCTCTGAAGGCCCTGTCAGCAGGACGACTGTAAAGCCATCTTTAAATCCAGTGAAAATATGAAGCTAATGATGAAATTTACCATTTGAACTCTCAACTGAAAAGGCTTACTACAGAAGAAGGCAGATGAGAATGAAAGGAGATAATTTCAACCAGTGGTAAAATAACTCATTCTTAAGACTTTAAAATGTTTGCCTACAAGACATTGTACCGCTAAAGTTTTAATAATACTCTTCCATATCAAATAGTCTCAGTGGCAAGTTTATAGAAAATACTATAAATATTTTGTTACCAAAGAAGAAATGAGCTGTGTTGTCAAAGCATATTTATCACCACTCTCCACTCATGCCACAAAGTCCTCCTTATGTTGTACTGACTGTGTTGATGCTTCTTCAATAAGCAAATGCTCATGGTAGTACCTCTGTGCTCCCGCCAACTACTGCATCCGAGCAGAGATACCAGCCAGCTATGTGACCCACCTGCCAAACGTATTTGCTTGCCTTCAGAAGTGTCATGGGAAGTTCAGCATATCTTGAGTCCCTAGATAGCTGGTCTCCACAGTTAGCTTCAGAGACCACCCCAAGACCACACCCAGACAGGGTCATGGACATTGCCACATATTTGGAAGAAGCATAGAAGCTGGACCTGCTTGACCTTGAAAGTCAAGAAGTGACTCTACTCAGCCCAAAAGCTCACCCAATGACCCTTCTCAGTCAGGGAGAATCCCATTTCCATGCATTTTAGAGAAACGTAGGGTCTAGACATACTTTATCTTAGAGATCAAATAACTACTCCATTCAGCCAAAATCTGTGCCTATAGCTTTACCCTAACAGGGGAATTGTGTATTTCTTTCTTTTTTTTTTTTTTTTTGTACCAGGGATCGAACTCAGGTCCTTGTGCTTGTGCAGCAGGTGGTGAATCCACTGAGCCAAATCCCCGGCCCAAATTGTGTATTTCTAAGGCGCAAAACCTCTGATCCTCCCCATCAAGAGCAATGACTCTGACTAACCTGAAAGTCTAGACTAAAACCTTGCCCAGGTGCAGATCCCAAATAATGAGACTGCCCATACCAGGATGCCATCACAACCTCACCAGAAGCCACTGCAGTGCCCAGCAGCAGTTCCTTTGGTAGCAGAGCCCAGCCAGCATCCTCACTTGACATCAGAGCAAGGGCAGAAGTCCAGCCAGTTACAGAACCCACAATAAGCTCTGCTTCCTGGGGTCAATACCAGCTGGTCTGTCCAGAATCACAGAGTACACTAAATAGTGAAATCCTCTAATATGTTCAATACAGGATTCCTCAGCAGAAGCCCTGCAGGTCAGAAAAGAGTGGGATGATATATTCCAAGAGAGAAAGGGAAAAAACTTCCAACCAAGAATAATTTATCCAGCAAATCCATCTTTCAGAAATGAAGGAGAAATAAAACTCTTCCAGGCAAAAAAAAAAAAAAAAAAAAAAAAAAAAGCTAAGATTTACCCTATAGAAACTGCTAAAGAAAATTCTCTAAGCAGAAACAAAAGGCCACTAATTAATAATCTGAAGCATACAAAAGTACATATAAAACAAAGCAAAATTCAGTTACTCTAAGACTGTAATACTTGGACATAAGGCAATTCTATTTCTAGTATAAAGTTTAAAAATAAACTACTCATAACAACTGCAGCTAAAATAATTGTCAAAATATACACCTTACACAGTTTTTTGAATTCTGAAAATAAAATCATCAAATGGGGGAGTATAAAATGTAGAATTGTAGTCATTCAAAGTTAAATTGTTATCAGTTACCTACAGGTCTCACATCACTGTCAAGGACCTGTGTACATGGAAAATGGAGGGAAGGAAAAGATACCCCATCAAAATACAAACCAAAAGAGAGCAAGAATGGTTGTAATAATATCAGACAAAGGAAACTCTAAGATAATTACATATACATGAAACACTGAAGCATCAAAATACATAAAACATATTAAAACATTTGAAGGAAGAAATAGATGCAATACAGTAATAGAAACTTCAATATCCCACTTTAAAAATGGACAAATCAGGCCGGGGATTTAGCTCAGTGGTTCCGCTGCCTGCCTCCTGCCTCGTAAGCTCAAGGACCCGAGTTCAATCCCTGATACCAAAACAACAGCAACAACAAAAAATGGATAGATCATCTAGACAGTAAATTGATAATTAAACATTGGATTTGATGAATATTTTAGGACAAATGTACCTAACAGACATATATAGAACATCCCATCTTGCAGCGCTTAAATACACATTCTTCTCAAACACAGGATCATAGATCTCATGGTAGAGCACAAAAAAAGCCTTAACAATTGTAAGGAAAATGAAAGCATGAACTATTTTCTTCTGACCTCAATTTTATGAAATGACAAACTATTAACAGGAAGAATTTCAACAAATTCACTATACATGGAAATTAAACAACATCTCCCCAATCAGCCAGTCAATAGAGAAATTAAAAGGAAAACAAAAAAATTTTGAGAAAAATGAAAATGGAACTGCAATATACTAAAACTTATGGGATAAAGTAAAAGCAATTCTAAGAGTAATGTTCATAGCAATAAACACATCAAAAAAGAAAAAAGATCACAAGCAATATTGCTCCTCATGGAACTAGGGAAAAAAGAACAGACTAAGATTAAAGCCAGCAGAGGGATTAAATAAAAAAAGATACAATCAGAAATAAATAAAATAGAGGCTAGAAAGACAATAAAAATAATTAATAAAACCAAGAGTTGGTAGCATCTATTGCACAGTGTTGTGAATATACTTAATAATAATGTACAGTATCTCAACATTGCTGAAAGAATAACAGACCTCTATGAATACGTTTACTAGCATGATTTAATTATCTGACTTTGTAATTATCACAAATTATAATATCACTTTGGATTCCATAAATATTTACAATTATAACTTGCCAATTTTAAATTTAAAAAAACAAATAGGGAATAAGCAATATTTGAATTGATAGTGGCTGAAATATCCAGAATTTTACAAAGAAATAATTTCCATGAAAAAGTCCAAAGCATGGAAAGCAAATTAGAAGCATGTCCCCATCCAGAATATTTTAATCTAAGTGCAAGCCATGAGAGACATAAAGAAATTCCAAAAGTAGCCAGAGGAAAAACATTTTATCTGCAAATGAACTGAAATTAAACTGATATCCTACTTCTCCACAGAAGTAATAAAAGATCAAAAAATGGTGAGGGAAATACTGAGGGAAAAAAATAGCAGTCAGTCTAGAATTTCATTCTTTAAACAATAATTCTAGAATGAAAAGGCAATAAAATAATTTTAAGTAAATAAAAACAGTTTACCATTATTAAAGGGGAACGATACTGAGACAGGAGATTAGGGTGTGATGAAGCTGGCTGGGGAAGTGGGTGTGACCCGTTAATTATAAAATCCCAGGGACCTGTGCAGAGCAGTTCCTAAAGACAGGTGGACTTCTCAAAAGAGCGTAAGCAGATTTTCCATAGAATGGCCTAGACCTGACGTCAGCCTGAGGAGTGGGTGATACAAAAATGATGGTTCACACTGAGTTGTTGCTACTGTGTTCACTCTTGCATAGAGCCCAAGGTGCCCTCACACTGTAGGGTGCACTTCTTTTCCTGCTTTAACTTGGCCTATACTCTCTCCTCAGAGTTTTTTGTTTGTTTTTTTGGTTTTTTTGTACTGGGAATCAAACTTAAGACCTTGCACTTGTCAGGCAATCACGGCACTACTGAGCTAAATCCTCAGCCAGTCAGAGCCTGTTTCTTTTCCTACCTTTAATAAAATTTTGCTCCTGCTTGCCCTTGTCTTGACCAACTCTTTGCTCAAGACGGAAAGAACCTAGAAGCCACATCCAGAAGGAGACTCCAGCACCCCAAAACCCTGTAACGTGACTTCCTCACTTGCACGTATCACCCATGATAGCGTCCTCTAATGGAAACTTAATTTCTGTAAATCTAGATCTCTCTTTGCCCTTTAAATCAAGAAAATTCAAACATATTCAAGATAAGGAAGCAACTCCACAGAGACAATCCTTTCTGCTGGGATGGAGCTGCCCAGAGAAAGCCTGTTTCATTTGGCTGCTCGAAGAACAGCACCTTGGCACACCTTATGCTGCTTCTCTCTCCTAGTGGAAATACTGTGCCCATTATCTTTATCTGGTTTTTCCTTTTCAACTTTTAGAGCATGGGTAAGGAAAAAGGATGTAGCTTACTAGGAACCCTGTGGAAATTCCAATAACCACCTACAAAAGCTCACTAGAAAAATATGCAAAAGCAAACAACAAAGAAGAAACATGATCTCTGAAGCAAACTTTTGGATCCTAAAAGTAATTGTGAATGAATTAAATTATTAAAAATGTGAGTGAGCAGGAACAAAAATGACTGTGTAAATCTATTAGAATAATGTTTAATTATTTAGATTCTTAAAAGAACTTCTCTGTAGAGTTTAGATCTAAATGATAGTGTATGAAAGATTAGAAAGGGGATGGGTGATTTATTAAAGCATTTTCAATTTGTATTATTGAAGAGCAGAGTAAGGGTTCTGATTAACTTTAGAGTTTATTAAGCATTCACTACAATTTTAACAGCAAATACCAAAAATAGTTAAAAATAAGTATTTTAAGAGAATATTTAAAAGGGAATGAGAAACAATGGTAAAGATAAAAATATGAGAGAAAAAATAAGCATAGAAAAAGGCACCAGCAGAAAATACAATATAGAAGTTAGAATAAATATTAAATATTATAAACCTAAAAATACTTCAAGTATCAAAACAGAATTAAACTAAAGTTCAACAGCAAAAGATATCAGATCAACATTCTAAATATGTGATATTTAGAAAATATGTTGAGCTAAGAGAAAATAAAAATACAAAATAGCAACATACATATAATGGCCACAAAGACATAGAGCAATACATAGGGGAAAGAAGACCATGTAACGATGAAGGTAGAAGTTGGGAAGTTGGCCACTATGGCTTAGGCCTGTAATCCCTCCACTCTGGGAGTCTGAGGCAGGGAGATCACAAGTTTAAGCCCAGCCTGGGCAGCTTATTGATTTGGTGAGATCCTGCCTCAAAATTTAAAATAAATTTAAAGGGCTAGGAATGCAATTCAGTATGAAGGGAATGAGAAACAATGATAAATCTAAAAACAAGTAAGAAGGCCCTGATTTCAATCCCCAGTATGTAACACACACACACACACACACACACACACACACACACACACAAAGGCAGACTTTGGAGTGATGTCAGTAAAACCAAGAGTCCCAACAATGCAACAGCCACCTCCAAAATCTGTGAGAGACACAAGGGCCAGTTTTACAGTTTGATGAGTGGCCCTCAAAGGTCCATTTGTTAAAGGCTTGGCTCCCAGGATGATACTATTGAGAGGTGAGGGAAACCGAGAGTGCAAGTCCGTGCCCATGCTTGGGTCCCTGGGAGCGCTCTCTCTAGGGGGATGGGAAACCCTCTTCTCTCCCTGGGTCTCTTTCTTGTCACACTGCTCATATTATTGTAAGTGCTTTGCCCCACGGCACACATCCAGTGAACTCACCAGAGGCCCAAAGCAACAGGATTGTCTGAACTTGGAGTGGCCCCCCACAACCATGGGCCAAAAAACTCTTTTCCATCATAGGTTAATTCTCAAAGCTAATACAAATGGGTTCTCCCTCAGTGCTCCTAGAAGTTTCCAACCTTACTGACTCTTTGATGTAGGATTTCTCACCTCCTAGACTCTGTTGAGCCACCTCCAGTACAGTGAGGAATCTATTTTGTAGCTTATAGAAGAAACAATTGTAGCTATCAGGACAGGGGCAGAACAGTACCTGTGAACACCCTTGGTGCTGGCCAGAACCTGAGTGGCTGCAGAGAAGGCCTTTCCATGTGCATCTTCGAATATAACAGAAGAGTTGCCATGTGCTGAGAGGAGTTTGTTTTCTAATGTAACAATAATCCATTGGATTTAACTTTTAACAAATAGTTGTAAATGGTTTTGACATATAATACCAGATCTTTCACAGTTTCGTAAAAAATGTGTTCAAAAATCAGAAACCATCAGGAATTGATGCGTTCAGAAATCAGAGACATCAAGGATGTCCTAGGCCATTCCATGCTGTCATCTTGGAAGAAGACACTGCAAGACATTTTCAAATGAGGTGGCGAGGGTTGGTTCCATACACACTCAGCATGGAGCAAGAACTTATTGCAAAACTTATGCTTCTGGACTAGACTGTGAAATCTAACAGCAAACGATGTTAGGATACAAAGAAGAACGTGTATGACATTTCCCCTTTAAAAAATTCCAAGTAGGTTGAAAAGATAGAACTTTCCCAAATTGAGACTATCTTTGGCCTAATTTTCAAAATAAAGAATCTATCTCCAGAAATAATGTTTGAGGGATTCCGCTAAAGAAGTTCATAGAAGAAGGATGACAGCATTATTATAGTATAAATGAAGCAAAGTCTCCAAATAATAAAAGTTTCCATTTTAAGAAACTAGGAAAAGAAGAGTGAAGTAAGTCCAAATCAAGCAGAAGTAAGAAAATAGTAAAAGGGCATAAATCAGTTAAATAGAATATAATAATCATGATAATAAGAAGAAAACTAAAACGTTGTTGGAAAAAGACCAATAGAAGTGATGGTATTCTAGCCAGAATACTCAAAGAAAAAATAAAGAAGACAAAAATTATCAAGGTCAGAAATGTAAAGCAGAATATCATTTCAGACATTACAGGCACTTAATGAATAATAAGGGAATGTTCAGGCAAATTCAATGGCCAGAAATTAGACAGTTCAGATGAGAGGGACCAGTTTCATCAAAGACATAAGTCACAAAAGCTCACTCAAAAAGAAACAGATAATCTGAACATATATGCTTGTTACATAAATTGAAATTGCAGTTAAATTTCTTCCCCCTTTAAGGAAAATCCTTCTGTGGCTAGGTAGTATCACTGGTGAACTATACAAAACACTTAAGGAAAACAATACAAATTCTACCAATCACTTTCAGAAAGTGGACAGAGGGCAAAACTCCCCAGCTTATTTTATAAGGCCTGCGTTATCTTAACACAAAAACCCAAGAAAGATATCACAAGAAAACTTCAGACAAATTCTTGTCATATATACAAATTTTAAAAACTTCAACAGCAGATAACTAGAACTATACTTTATGACTGAGTTTATAGGTTCTACTTTCACTATTGTATTTGATATGCTAGTTTGTATGTATTGGATACCATATCGCACATGGTAAAAGCAGAAAACCTCCCACATTCCATAAGAGATATAACTGTTAGGCTTGAGTGCATAGCTCTTCCAGAGGATCCACATAAAGGCAGACAAGACCAAAGTGGCAGCATAGAGTCGAAATGTAAGTGTCCTGAACAGAAGCAGACAGATGGGAAGATACTTAGAAAGTAAAATGGCAGAATTTAGGGGTGAATGTGTATGATTCGTTAATTATGCAGCCAAGTAGCTGAAGGAAGAAGGACCTTTTCCAAACGCTGCTTACTGCTCATGTCTTTTTAGAGCACAGTAAGGATTAGCCGAGGGAGTTTAAATGCAGACAGTAGGAAATGGGCATTTGCAGCAGAACCTGGGGACCCTTACCTGTGCTCCTCATGCAGGGCTCCTTCTAGACTCTGTAACTATGTGATGCTAAATGGGCACTGTCAATCTAGGTAGCTAATTACTCACTGGATTTACACCCTGCCCTGTCAAATAGCTTCCCCTAACCACATAATGTGAGCATTCAAAGTCCACTGAACATCAGGCTGATCTGTAGACAGTCGGATCCAGCACAAGTTCCCTCAAGAGTGAAAGGACATTTACTTCTTTAAACTAAGTGACAAGATTCATTCTTTAAACTCTGGAAAAATAAGAATCCCTCTCTTAAAACATCAAGCAATACAAATCTGATTCATTAATGGACAAGCCAGATATGCTAAGCAGGAGTGCAAAGCCTCAATTGTTCATAGCTTGGTCCCAGTACAGTCAAACACATAAGCTCTGGTGTATTCTAATAACTTTCACCCAGGGACTGACAGTGTATCTCACTGTGCTACAAATAAACAGCAGACATAGTACCCGGACTGTCAAATCTCTGCTGCGGAACAAACAGAGCTCTGATTGTACTCGGTAAAACAAAAAGCATCCAAGGAAAGAGCAGACCTAGGCAACTATGGCTATGAGAGCAAACCTGTCAGGAGCCTCAGGAAGCAGAAATCCAAAGTTGTTGCTATATTGGGGTTGGGTATCTCTGCATTAACGATAAAAGGCTTGTGCCTTCACTACTTCTAGCTTAAATCCATTGAAAACATGAGTAGATTTTTTAAAAATCAGAAAACACTGTATTTTCCTCATACTTAAAGTTATTATCTGTCTGAGGAAGTATGGTTATTACTCTGCTTTATCCAAATCTTCGAGTAAATGTTTGCTAGTAGTCAGATAGTTTCCCTAGTAGTCTAAGAACTTAGAAAACTGTGCTTAAATTCAGAACTATTCAAAAACATTAATAATCCCAATTTATTGCCAAGGAAATCCGTGTTTGTGGAAATAGGGCACTGTGGTTTGTGTAAATAAACAAGACAAGTAACTTGTGTCTTTGGCTGTTTCTTTTCTAATGTTTTTATTCTTATTTCATTTTATTTTTCATTGACAAATAATAAATGTATACATTTATGATGTGCAAAGTGAGATTTTAACATATATTTACAAAGTAGAATGATTAAGTCAGGCCATTAACAAATCCATCACCTTACATTTGTCAGAATAGCTGTTAACAAAAACATGGCAAGTGCTGGTGAGCATGTAGAAAGTAGGAGGCCTGCACACTGTGCTGGGATGGAAATCAGCCCTGGAAAATAGCACAGAGGGTCTTTAACAACTCAAACAGAACCACCAGAGTGCAGACCAGTGCAACCACCGTGGAAATCAGTATGGAGATACCTCCAAGAACTAGGACTGGAAGTTCCATTTGACCCAGCTATTCCCCCACTGTGTATCTTCCCCAAAGAATTAAAAAAATCATACCACAGTGATATATGTGCACCCATGTTCATAGCAGCACAATTTGTAATAGCTAAAACTTGGAAGCAGCCCAATTGCCCATCATCTGGATTCTGGATAAAGAAAATGTAGTTTTTTTCTCAAATGGAGTACTACATAAAAAATGTAGTAAAATGGAGTACTACTTTACTACTCATAAAAAATGAGAAATTAGAGACACTTATAGCTAAATGGATGCTCATTGAAGCAATACTCTTAAGTGAAATAAATAGGACACACGTGTAAATACCAAATAGTTTCTCTAGTGTGAGAAACTGAAAGTATAAATAAGGACTAAAAGGTATAATAGATAATGTGAAATAGGAAAAAAAGGGGCAAAGGGGAAGGGGAAGTGGAAGGGGTAGGGGAAAGGAAAGAAGGGAATGGAATTAATATGAGAAAATGGAAAAAATGGAAACAAAGTCTTTGTAAATAGGGAGGGGTGGAGGGGTTGAAGGGAGGGCAGGGGAAAGGGGAAAAATAAGAACCAGGAGAGATTATGTAAAGGTGCAAATTCCCAGTGATGAATGTCATTATATTGTATACCTAAAATCTACCAAAAAATTAATTAAAAAAAAAAAACGGAACAGTGAAATGCTCTAAAAACCCCCCTTCTGAGTATGCATCTAAAGGATTTGAGGACAGTGTGTCTCCATCTTTTGACCAGAAAATATTTGGAAATGAGCTATGATAACCTCTAGCCACCACCCCACCAAAATGAAGTTACCTTTCTATGGGAAGTCTAATCAGTATCTCTAAAACTAGCACAGCACTCGATCTTTATCTAAGTTGACCATGTTATAAAATCTCTTTTACTATGACTGTCTGATAATAAAGACGAGTCTATTCACTTAGGAATTTTCCATTATTCTGGTCAAATTGGAACAAGTATCCTTTTTCTTTTTTTCTTTGTCTGTTTGGTTCACCTTTGTGCTTTTATTTATTTTTTCTTGTCTTCAACATAAGTTTAAGGTCTCAAGCACTAAAACTCTGTTATCTACCTTCTCAGTGTTTTTTTCCTCTGACATACAGATAATATATACAGTTAATAAGATATTCTATAAACTATAACCTCATAGTAATTTCTGTTATAATTTCTTTATTTTCCTCTTCAGAACACCAATGAGTAAAAATGACCAGCCTGATTCAGGAAAAAAGGCAGAAAAAACATTTAAAACCAATATAGTGAACCCTAATTAGTCACTAATTGCTAAGGGGAATTTTTAATGAGTAGAAAATATGAATTCTTAAATACTTTAAAAAATGCATATTAGTTTTTTCAGTTGCATGTTACATTTTAAATCAGAGACAATGTACTGTTTTGCTACTTGATAGTTTTGAGGGACATGGGAAGAATGCTTTATAAAATAGCATACCATAGATGGTTCCATAGGCTTGAAAGCTATCTCTTTTGAGTATTTTAAATATTATCCAGCATTATTGCCTTGACCTTTTCCATTTCTGTTGCTGGATACATTCTACACATTGGTCTTTGTATATAGTAAATAAGTCAAATTATTTTATAAATGAATACTAACTTTTCAAGTTTAACTAGTTATAGGAAAAAAACAAGATGAAAGAAAAAAGCAGAAATAGGCAATTTCAGATATGCAAACCAACTGATAGATCAGGGTTCAAGAAATTTCTGTTTGCAAAGTCAGCTAGTACATACTGCAAGCTCTGTGTCTATTGCAACCACCTGACTGCTGAAGGTAACTGAGCTTTGTGACAATGGAGCTTTACCTAGGAACACTGAATTGGCATAAAATTTTCATATGCCATGTAATATAATGCTTTTGATATTTTAGACATTAAAATATTTTTAAAATCACAACTCTTGGCTTACAGGCTGAATGAAACAGGAAGTAATGGCATCTGTCCTGTGGGCCACACTTTGCTAACAGACATGGACTCTTTTGAGTACATAAAATTCTACCATGTTAAAAACAAAAGAGATAACGAAGAAGACAAAAGAACTGAAAAAATGTCAAGGATGGTATTCGAAGGTTAAATATAAAAATGCAAATCACATCTGTTGGATTTTATTAAGTATCTGTGAATATATTTTATTAAACATCTGTGAATTTTATTTACATACCCAACTTTGGTTTCTTTTCCATATGAAAATTATAAATGCCTTTTTACCAGCGATTATAATCTTATCAAAATGTTTTGATCCCTCAAAAGCATCACTAGGCAGAATTTTTTAATATACTTAGTTTTCTAAAAAGTAAAAGTGATTCCTAATATTATACTTCTTCCTGAGAAACTCACTTTGATGGGAAAAAGCCCAAATTTATCTTCACTCTGCTGTCCCCTGCGACCTCAATGCCAGTCTTCCCTTTGGCCAGAGTAGGTAAGGACTCGGACACCACCGTTAGCTGAGAGGGTGTTCGGGAGCTCTCCAGAGCTCATGCACTGTCCTTGGCTCCTGTGTGGACCTTCCTTTACAGTAAAAGCAGATAAGACTTCCCCCAAGAAGGATATCTAGGACTCACAATCACTCACAGAAGTCATTTCACAGAAATAATTGATGTGTGCCATATGTCATAGATTTATAAAAACTACTGGTTAACGCTGTCCTTTACCTGAACCCCCACCTACTCACCCACACATGGGGACTTTTCCCCCCAAGTTAGGAAATGTAGAGGTGGAGTGCCTTGCTGAGGGCTATAAAACAGGACTTGAATGACTGGGAGAGCTGTCTACTCCCAGCTGGGCAGGGGAAAGGGCTGCAGAACTGATTTGGGGAAGCCCTGAAGAGTCATGGGTGCTCAGCCTCCAGATCTGCACTGAGCAGAACATGGCCACACCCTCGGTTTTTCCCCACATTTCACTATTGGGGCCACACAAGAGATGAGCTTTCTTTAGCTGCAGGGCATCCAGACAAAACCTACTTTCCAAGACACCTCTTGAGAAAGCGCTTGTTAGCGCATGTGCTAATCGATTCAATAAACACTTAGCGAAGTTCCTTATCTTCTTCTTGCCGTCACTGAAAATAAGTAAGGACCGCTTTACAGCCCCTTTTTCCAGACATACTTGAATATCTTGATTTTCAGTTTCAGTGAGATGACACCTCCAGCCTTCTAATCTTTGTTGTTGTTTGCGTGCTTGTTCACATGGTTATCAAAAGTGAATTAGACTGAATGAGAGGTGGGCAAATTCATTGAATAAAATACGAACACTTCAACATACTAAACTGAATAGACTTTCACTGCACAAATGAATATATTCAAACAACAATAAATGCAGTATTGCATATGTCACAAGTCTGCAGTGTACAACAGAGGAAAGCAAAAAGTATCATTGCTTACCATATTTGAGACATTGAAAAACACCCCAATTTAAAAAAGAAACTATATGAAAATGGGAAAAACCTATTTGCCATAGACCAGAGGTCCCTAACGCTCAGGCCTCAGACTGCACTGGTCTGTGGCCTCTTAGGAACTGAGGCACCCAGCAGAAATGGGCAGCAAGTGAGGGAGTGAAGCTTCATCTGTACTTACAGTCACTCCCCACCGTCTCCATGGCTCACATCACCACCTGGCTCCGCCTGCTGTCAGATCGGCTGCAGTATCAGATTCGCATAGGAGTGCGAACCCTACTGAGAATGGCATGTGAGGGGTCTAGGTTGCACACTCCTTTGAATCATCCTGAAACCATCCTCCATTCCCAACCCCATCCCCTACCCGGTCTGTGGAAAAAT
Organism: Heterocephalus glaber; assembly: GCF_053883595.1. Classification (NCBI taxonomy): domain Eukaryota; kingdom Metazoa; phylum Chordata; class Mammalia; order Rodentia; family Bathyergidae; genus Heterocephalus; species Heterocephalus glaber. The sequence goes on along the minus strand of NW_028258161.1, from coordinate 7,588,559 downwards.
CCTCTTGTGTGAAACTGGTCCGTGATGTCCAAACTGTTGGGACCACATCCACAGACCTCTGAGAGGTAGGTTTAATTATCAGTAACATAATAGCTCATTTGAAGGAAACAAAATTTATTAGGTGCTCTCAGTTTTCAAATCATTGAATGCAATTATTCACAAAGTATCAGAACATAAGTTTTATGTCCCTGGGGCTACTGGGGAGACTAAAGAAAAACATTAACTACACAGTAAAGCTGAACTGGGTTCAATACTTAGATCTACTTTTACTGTCTGTTCGACTATGAATAAGTTAGTGCAAATCACTTCTACTCAGATTTCTCTTCTGTGAAAATAATCACAAACCCACTTAAAAGGGTTAGAGATATTAAGTTTGATATATTTAGGCAATAAAAAGTTTCCCATAAACTATTCCTGAAGTATATGAAATAAATATGATGCGTTAAACACTAACAACTCACTCAATTCTTACTTAACTCACTTAATTGTCACAATAATTCTATACATTTTGATATAGCTACCATCCATATTTATAGAAGACAGACTAATATGTGTGTGTGTGGGGGGGTGCTGTACTGTCTAACTTTATATCAGTAGTGAAGAGCAAAACCAAAAATTGAACTTAGGCAGCCTGACACTAAAAGTACCATCCAGTATAGAAAGATTTTTTTACTGAGAAGATAAATATAATCAAATGATTCACTTATGAGGAGCTGCCAGACCTTTCAGTCAAAGCAATGGGAAAGCAATGGGTTTTCTACATCCTCATATGACACCATGAGCCTGCAACTGCCTGCTGTGACTGTGCTAGCCTTGGAAAGCAGTCCAGCACATAATCCTGGCTGTTCTCTTGGTGGAGAAGAGCATGAGGGTCATCAGCTTTACACTGCAAAGAAAATATGGATGTTAGGAGAAAAAAAATCTTCAGCTAATCTCATTAATTTTTGAAATGAACAACTTTTGAGACAATCACACTGATCCTGTAGCCTCATGATTTTCCAGTGTCTCCTGAGTCACCAACATATATGTTTTTAATGCAACCTAAGTTACTTTCCTCTGAATAGTTTGTTCTTTTTCATAAAGTTAATTTTCAAAAGCCAATTAAAAATCAGTTGTGTGCTAAATCAACAAATGAATGAGATAAGAAAATAAGCAGCTAATGAAATGACTAGGCTTGAGTGTAGATTACTATCAACTAGGGCAACTCTCAGTGCCAAAATTTAAATATCCTTTCAACACCCTGGGAATCTATATTTTATGGATTCGTACAATTTATGAACAATTCTTTAGTATACATTTTTGGAAATAAGCACAAAATACTTTTATATAATTATTTTCCAAATCCTCAGTGTTCTCATTTTTTGCCATCATGTCATGACTTCTCATAGCTGAGCTCCAACTCTCTCATCAAGCTCCAAGTTTGCTCTCAGTGTTGACAGTCCTAGTAAATGGCAGAAACTCAGAACCATCTTAAACTCCTCCTTCTATCTAAAACTTAGCATCAGTCGCAACACTCTTGAACATGCCTTGCTCCCACTATCCCGCCATCATAGTGTGGAACACCATCAACCCTGTCCCCTGTATCTGCATAACCTCAAATGTGATTCTGTACAATCTTCTTAAATCCTCATCAATTGCCACAGGGATTTTGTTGTTGCTATTGCAAACCTGATCACTAGAGCTCTCATGTTTAAACTTTTCAAAGATTTTTGCATGCACTGGAAATTAAAGGTGAAATCATTAACATGATGCACAAACACTTCATTAGTTGGTCTCTGTTCTCTCTCTAGTTGTGTCTTTGCTTCATTTTTGCCTCTTCCACCTCTATTGAATTCAGTCCCTTGCACATGCATGTTCTCTTCTTCCCTAGTCCTAGCAAAGGGAAGTAGAGTAGTAAAGGCACTTTACTTTGCCTTGTGATTCCTACTCATTCTTCAGGTGTTAGTGTCATTGTTGTATGGTCAGGCAGGATTTTCTTGATAACTGTTCATTTGTGTATTATATTTTACTTCTTCATAGCATCTCTGCATATATGTAATTTTTAATCATTTTGTTTTAAATATGTCATGTATGTCCCCCCAGCCAGACTATAATCTACATAAAGGCAAAGGTGAAATCTCTCTTGTTAACCAAAATAACTAACTGGACCATGACATAGTCTAAATAAACATTTTTTCCACGTTCAAGGAGTAAGGGAGGGATACAGAAGAGCATAGCAAAATGAATGAATTCAGAATGTCTGGTTTAGTTTAGGACACTTTTAAGGCAGTCTTGGGAGGTTGGTGGTAAGATACCATTATTCCTGGTTTTGCTAGTTATAGCACATCCTACTAACAGGAATAGGAATCACCCATGTGAAGACCAGTCCTATTCAAATTAAGTTTGGAGGGCCAGGGATTTAGCTCAGTGCTTCCGCCGCCTGCCTTGCAAGCGCAAGGACCTGAGTTCGATCCCCAGTACCAAAAAAAACAAAAACAAATTAAGTTTGGAAAATAAAGGTGACATTCAAAGTATAAATGGTTAAATACAAATTGACACTGGTGTTGGCCTTGGTTAAAAAACATGGTCTCAACTCTAGTCAGGCCTTCTAGTCATTAAATTAATAACAAATAATCCTACGAACCACTTTACAGTCACAAAGTCGGCATTGTAGGATAAATCAATTAATTGTTTGAAAATTACAACTTACCAAACTTAACCAAATGAAATAAACAACCTGAATAGCACTACAACCATGACATAAACTAAATTTGTAACTGAAAATTTTCAATAAAGAAATTCTTATGCTGAGATGTCTTCACTGGGGATTTCTCTCATTTAAAGAAGTATCATGCCACAGAGATATATGTGCACCCATGTTTATAGCAGCACAGTTTGTAATAGCTAAAGCTTGGAAACAGCCCAAGTGTCCATCAACTGGAAACTGGATAAAGAAGATGTGGGGTTTTTTTTATGAAATGGAATACTACTCAGCCATAAAGAATGAGAAACTAGAGACATTGATAGTTAAATGGATGGATATTGAGGCCATACTCTTAAGTGAAATAAATAGGACACACGTGTAAATACCGAATAGTTTCTCTAGTGTGAGAAACTGAAAGTATAAATAAGGATTAAACTGATTAAAATGAATAATTGATAATTTGAAATAGGAAAAGGTCCAAAGGAGTAGGGAAAGAGGGAGGGGAAGGGGAAAGGAAAGAAGGGAAAGGAAAAATGATGAGAAAAGAAAAAAAGGGAAACAAAATCTATGTAACTAGGGAAGGGTGGAGGGGGTGAAGGTTACACAGGTAATGGGGGAAATAATAAGAACCAAGATACATCATGTACAGGTACAAATACCCAATGATAAATGTAAACATACTGTATACCTAAAATGTACCAATAAAAGAATTTAAAAAAAAAGAAGGAAACATGGCCAGGCTGCCATGTATCACATTCTTAAAGAAGTATTACCACTAATTTTTCACAGATTCTCTAGATAAAGGATGATCATGTGCCAACTCACTTGTGAAGACAGTATTCCTAAATTTGGACAGACATTACAAGGAAAAAAAAAACTCCAGACATAAACCTAGACTCCAAATTCCTCAGCAAAATAGAAGTGAAAATTTTTCCTCAGAAAATATATTTTAATTCAAATAAATAAATATAATATAATTAAAAGTTGGTTTCCCAGCTGGGATTACATGAGATCTATATATCAGTTTTGGGGCTACAGTAATTTTGACAATACTGGTTCTGCCTATTCAGGAACAGGGGATATCATTAGATTTCCTGATATTCTCCTTGATCTCCTTTTCAGAGTACTATACTTTTTGTTTTAGAGATCTTTCATGTCTTTTGTTAAGTTAATTCCTAAGTTTTTAACTTTTTAAGCTATTGGGAAAGGTACTGTTTTCCTAATGTCTTTCATAGTGGGCTCATTGTTAGTGTGTAGGCATGCTATTGAATTTGTTTGATGATTTTGTATCCTGTTATACTGATGAATTTATTATTTCTAATAGCCTTTTGTTTCTTCTGTGAAATCTGCAAATAATGTCTTCATGCCATCTGCAAATAATGACATTTTGACTTCTTCCTTCCCCCTTCCTATCCTTTTTCATGTATTTCTCTTCCCTGATTGCTCTGGCTAAAATTTTGAGTACTATATTGAACAGGCATGCTAAGAGTAGGCACACTTGGTTTGCTCCTAATTCTAGAGAAAAACATTTCAGCTTTCTCCATTTATTGTAATGTTGGGAATAAGTTTTCCTAGAAGGCTTTTATCAGACTAAGAGGTCTTTTTTTTATTCTTAAATTCTTTTATTGGTACATTTTAGGTATACAATACGTTTACATTTATCATTGGGTGCTTGTACCTGTACATGAGGTATCTCAGTTCTTCATGATGAAAACTCTAAAGAGAAGGCCTTTCTAACCCTAATTTCTTCAGAGTTTTCATCATGAATGGATTTTACCAAAGGCTTTTTCTTAGTCTGTTGAGACGATCATGCAATTTCTGTCCTTGCTTTTGTTTATGCGATGTATTACCTTTAATGATTTGTGTATGTTGATCCATTCTTGCCTCCCAGTGATAAAACCTACTCATGATGTGCGATCTTTTGTTGCATTTTTTTTGCCAGGATCTTTTTGAGGATTTTTGAATCTATGTTCATTAAGGCAAATACAGTTGATTTTAAGGTGCTGCTAGCAAATTCAGATATTGGTGGCTCTCCTTAATTAAGAGAATTTAAAAAAATGATCAGATCAGCTGGAGATGAGACTAAGGTTCCATTTAAATTTTATCTCATGTATTAAATTTGGAATGATGCAGAGAAAACTAGCATGGCCCAAGAACAAGGATGACACCAAATTCTTGAAGCCTTCTCATAATTTTCCTCAAACTCTTGAATGAAATTGAAATGGAAGGATTCCTTCCAAAATCATGCCTAGAAACCAGCATCACTCTGATCCCAAAACCAGACAAAGACCCAACTAGAAAAGAAAACTACATCCAATATCCTTAATAAACATAGACACAAAAATCCTCAATAAGAGATTGGCATACAGAATTCCAAAATCATCAAAAGGATCATACATCATGACCAAGTATATTTCATTTCAGGCATGCAAAGTTGATACAACACACACAAATCAATAAATGTAATACACCACATAAGCAGAAGTAGGGGCAAAACCCACATGATCATATCAGCAGATGAAGAAAAAGCTTTTGAACCAACACCAATTTGTGATTTTAAAAAAACACCTTGAAGAAAATAGATATAGAAGGATCTTATCTTAATGTGATAAAAGCCATTTATGAAAAAGCAAATGAAGAAGAGAATATCTTCTTAAATGAAGAGAAGCTGAAAACTTTCCCTCCAAAAAACCAGGAATAGGACAAGGGTGTCCATTATCACCTGTTCACTATAGTACTCAAAACACTACCCAAAACAATCAGGCAGGAGAAAGGAATATGTACATATATATAGGAAAGAAAGAAATCAAATTATCATTATTTGCAAGCTACATGATCCTTTACATAAAAATTTCACTAAAAATTTTACTAAAGACGCCTGGAATCAATAAATTCAGCAATACAACAGAATATAAAATCAAAATACAAAGATTGATAGCATTTCTGTATGCCAATAACAAATTCACAAACAAAAAAGTAGGCAAACAACACCATTCTCGATAGCATTAATAAAAATTAATACTTAGGAATTAAACTAACCAAAGAAGTGAAAGATGTCTACAGTGAAAACTATAGAAATCTGAAAAAGGAGATAAAAGGGGATACAGAAAATGGAAAGATATCCCTTGTTCCTGGATATGCAGAACCAATATTGTCAATGGGGCCATAATTCCAAAACTGATATACAGATTTAATGTAATCTAAATAAAAATACCAATGTCATTCCTCAGAAAACAATCCTAAGATTCCTATGAAACTAAAAGAGACCCAGATTAGCAAAAGCAATCCTGAGCAACAACAGCAAAGAAGGCATCACAATATCTGACTTCAAATTATATGACAAATCTACAATGATAAAAACAGCATGGTACTGGCACAAAAACAGGCAAGTAGCTGAACAGAACAGAATAGAGGATGCAGAAACAATCTAAGATACATTCAGCCACCTGATATTTTATAAAGGTTCCAAAACACACACTCAGGAAAGATAGCCTGTTTACCACATGGTACTGGGAAAACTGGCTAACCTAGAGCAGACGATTGAAGTTAGATTTATAGCTCTAACCATGTATTAAATTAAAATAAAGTGGACCAAAGATCTAAATATTAAAACAGAAACACTTCACCTGCCAGAAAACAAAATAGATAAAACTCTTAAAGTCATAGGTGTTGGCAAGGACTTTCTAGACAGAACTCCAGTTGCATAAGAAATAACAGGGGCCGGGGATTTAGCTCAGTGGTGCCACCACCTGCCTTGCAAGTGCAAGGTTCTGAGTTTGATCCCTGGCACCTCCCCCCCAAAAAGAAAAGAAATAACAACAAATGTCAACAAATTGAATCATATCAAATTCAAAAGCTTCTTCAAGGGCCAGGGATTTAGCTCAGTGGCACCGCGCCTACCTCGAAAGTTCAAGGTCCTGAGTTCGATCCTTGGTACCAAAAATAAAGCTTCTTCATAGCAAAGGAAACAATCAATTGAGAGGAAAGACAACTTATGAAACAGGAAAAAATATTTATCACTATACCTTGGACGGAGGACTAATATCTAGAATATCTAAAGAACTCAAAAAATTTAGACTCCCCCTCCCAAAAATATTCAATTAAAAAAGGTAACAGGAATGAATAGATATTTCTCAGAAGAAGAAATACAAATGACCAATAAATACATGAAAAAATGTTCAACATCTTTGGCCATCAGAGAAATGCAAATTAAAACACTGAGATTCCATCTCACCCCAGAAAGAATGGCTGCTATCAAGAAATCAAATAATAGCAAATGCTGATGAGGCTGTGGGGAAAAGGGAATACTCCTACATTGCCAGTAGGAATATAAATTAGTATAATCATTATGGAAATCAGTATGGAGACTCCTCGAAAAACAAAAAATTGAAATTCCATTCAACCCAACTATTCCTTTATTAGACATCTTTCCCAAAGTGTTAAAGACATCATATTACAGTGGTACATGCATATCAACTCATAGTAGTAGTATTCATAACTAAACCTTGAAAGTATTCTATATGTCCATCAACAGACAAATAGATAAATAAAACTGGCATCTATACATAATGAAATAATAGCCTGTTATAAGGAAGGATAAATCTTGTCATTTGTAGGAAAATGGATGTACTTTGAAAACACATTTTTAAATCGAATAAATAAATAAGACACACAAGCTTAAATACCATTTGATTTCTCTCATATGAGAAATCCAAAGTACAAATAAAGCCAAAAGCAAAATAAAAAATACATAAAAAGAAACGGGGAGATAGATCTTCTTTAAATGGAGAGGGCACCAGTAGATGGAGGATTGGGCAGAGGGGGAGGGGACATAAACAGAATTCAGATGTGTCATGAACTTGCACCAGACATCCAGGATGAATGCAATCACTGTGTCATGAATAGGAGCTAAATAAAGAGAAAGAGAAAATAGAGAAGGGGATCTGGAGATGAAGGGAGTGAGGAGAAAAGAGAGGACAAGGGAAAAAAGAATCAAGGTACGTTAAGTACCTGTACCAACTCCCTTAGATGAATGCAGACATTAAGTGCTGCAAACATACACTAATAAAAAAATTTAAGCGCTATCCGTAGTTTTCTACCTTAAAAGAAGGCACAAGTCCAGGTTAGAAGACACATTTTGCCTTGCTCTGAACCCCCTGGCTGCAGTGTTCTCGTAATGGCTCATGAGAATGAAATGATGCTCTCCTCCTCTTCTCAGCTTCCAGGTTCCTTCGCTCCACCCCCGTCCCCACGTCCTCTCCTTTTCTCCCTCTTTTGTAACCAAATCATGATACCTTGAGTGTTTTGTGGCAGGACTTGAGGCTGTGAGTCCTAACATCCCGTCCACATGTAGAAATCCTCTTCTTTGGTTCTGGATCTGTCACTTTCTCGGTTTGAGAGAACTTTACGTATTTCTTCCCTTCTCTGCCTCACCAGTAATTGATAATATATATTTATGAATGAGTGATTCCAACTCAGTGCTGCCCAGTATTATAAATCTCATCGCTTGAATATAGGATGTGCTTAAAAATGACCGAATTTAATCAAAAAAGGAGACCTCAGACCAGTTATGGAGGACTCACCTCATCAGGCTGAGGCCTTGTGCTGCCAGACAACCAGTGGCTTTCTCTTTAGTTTCCTTTTTCTTTTTATTAGTACATATTTACAGTACATAATGATTATATTTTGGGGGAGAGTTGATACATGTACTTAGAAAATTCTTTTTATGACCCCTTCTCTTCCGCTCCCTTGAACTGAACCTAACATTGTATAAAGGGAATTACACAGCATAGTCAAGTGGAATTTATTTCAGATATGCAAAGTTGCTTCAACATTTGAAAAAAAAGAAGACCTAATCTATCACATCAGCAAACTACAGGAAAAAAAAAATCACATGATTATATCAATAGGTGCAGAAGATGCAAAACAAAATAGAATACCTATACATAATGGTCAAATTTTTTCAAAAAGACTCATCAAACAAGGAAGAGAGAACTTCTCCATGATAAAGAATATCTACAAAAACAAAAGCAAAACTAACCAAGCAAACAAAAAACCCTATACCAAAATTTATATATAAAAATGAAAAACTAGAATCTTTCTTACCAACACCAGGAATAAGATAAGAAAAGCCCCAAAGCCCCTCACACAATTAATTTTTTATGTTGTAATGGAGGCTTAGCTAATGTAATAAAGAAAAGGAGTCAAGGGTATACTGATTGAGAAGGAAGAAATAAAACTGTCTTTATGGATAGCATGACTGTCTATGTAGAAAATCAAAAAGAATAATAATAGAAAACCTCCTGAAACTAAGAAGTGATTTTAGCAAAGCTGTGGGAATAGTATATAAAAGTTAATTATTTTCCCTCTATGCCACCAATGAATAAATTAAATTTGAATTTAAGAACCCATTATTGTGTACATTAGCACAAACAAGAAAGCAAAATACACATGTTAAAATGTAATAAAATGTATACAATATATGAAGAAAATTGAAAACCTCCAAATTTCAAGACTTATTATAAAGACACAGTAGTCAAGATTGTATGGTATTGTTAAGAATAAATAGATCAACAGAATAGAGAGCCAAGATATAAACAGTGTATCTTTAACAAGGGAATCAAAATAATATAACAGAAAACAGTCTTTTCAACAAATAGTCCTAGAACTAGATATCCACATAAAAAACAAGAGAATACTGAAACACGCTTTAGACTCTTCACAATTTTAGTTCAAAATGGACCATGAACTCTGAGAGCCTGAGAAAAGATCAAATGTTCAAGCCCACCCTGAACAACTTAGCAAGACCCTGTATCAAAATTTTTTAAAAAATAAATGTTGTTTGAAGGCCTGGGGATGTAGCTCAGTGCAAAGGCCCTGGGTGCAATCCCTAGTACCCAACCTGTGAAAAAAAAGACCATGGGTTTAAATATATAAAAGTCTTTAAAAACAATAATATAAGGAAAAGTAGGTACTCTTGAGTAAGGTAATACTTTTTTATACACAAAAATGGAACATTAATAAAAGGAACATCCAAGAAAGAAAAAAAATTGATGAATTGGACTTCATCAAAATTAAAGTCTTTGCATGTCAAAAGACACGGTTTAGAGGAGGAGGACCCCAGACAGAGAATGTGAGGAAATATTTTCAAAAGGCATATTTGAGAAAAGACTACATCTAAAATATGCAAAGAGATCCTAAAGAAAAAATGGAAAACCCAATTTATAAAAATGGATAAAAGATTCAAACAGACATGTCAAAAGAAGATATTCAGATAACAAATATGCCCATGAAAATATCCCCTACACTGTATGTCACCGGGGAAATTTAAACCACAATGAGATACCAGTGCACACATATTAGGAAGCCCGAAATACAGAACACTGATGGCACCAAATGAGGCTGGTGAGCGTGGACAGTAGCAGAAACACTCATTCATCGCAAGTGGGGGTGCAAACTGGCACAGCCACTTTGGAAGGCAGCTTGGCTGTTTCTTATAAAATTAAACTTATTCTCACCGGATAGTCAGCAATCATACTCTGGCATACTGTATTTGGACAAATGACTTGGAAACTCGTGTACACACAAAAACCTGCACATGGGTGCCTATAGCAGCTTTATTTGCAACTGCCCAGACTTGTAAGTAACCAGGATGTAAATAAATAGACTATGGTACGCAAAGACAACAGAACAGTATTCACTGATAAAAAGAAACAAGCTATCAATCCATGAAAAGACACGGAGAAATTTTCAATGCATGTTACAAATGACTGAAGCCAATCTTAAAAGGTTATGTACTTTAGGATTCCAATTGTGTGACATTCTGGAAAAGATGAAATGATGGAAACAGGGAAAAGATCGATCTTGCCAAAAAGTAGGGAGGAGAAAGGATGAATAAGAACACAGTGGTTTTATGGCAGTGAAATTAGTCTGCTCATTAATGCTGCAATGGTGAGTACACTTTTGTCAAAACCCAGAGAACATAAAACACCAACAGTGAGCCCTAATCCATAATTCTACGGACTTGGGGTGACGACGATGTGTTAATGTGGGATCCTCACTGTAACAAATGGACCCCTCTTGTGCAGGATGCTGGGGTGTAAGAGGCCATGAATATGTGGGACCAGAGGTAAATAGGAGCAACTCTGCTGTAAATTGGAAACTGCACTAAAATTACATCTACCCATAATTTATAAAAGATTTCATTATACATCTGTCAAAAAGGGTAAGATTAAAAATAGTGCCTTCACCAAACGGTATAAAAGATGCAGAGAAATGGAATCACCCATACATTCTAGTAAGAATGTAAAATTGTATGGCCACTTTGGCAAAAGAGTATGCAGTTTCTTTAGAAGGAAATCTAAACACAGCATTAGCATATGACCCAGCAGTCTGATATCTTGCTGTTGTAGATAACTGTAAATTTGTGTTTACACAAAACCCTACACATTAATGCTTCTGATAGCTTTAGTCCTAATAGGCAAAAACTGGAAATAACCCAGCTGTCCCTCAGTTGATGAATGATTAAACAAACTGTGGTACATTCTAATAATAAAATATTATTCAACAATAAAAAAGGAACACAAAATTGATACCACACACAGTGTGCATATACTGGGGACCCCTGAAACGTTACCAGAAACCTCAGCAGTAGGCTCCAGTCTCCTGCCCAGTGTACAATGCAGGCCTGAGCAAAAAAAAAAACTAAAAGACAGAACTAAGCAAGACAGAACACAGGGTCCCAGGAGGACCAACGCTGGTGCAACCTACAATGACACTGGCCAGTTCAAGCCACTGCTTTTTATTGGTAATCAATTGGGATAAAGGTGAGCTATGTGCAAGAACGGCACTACATGCAGGGATGCGAAATCATGCAGTTTCTATGGAAACTAGTACAACTGAAGCATTTTCGAATTAGGAACTGAACAGATAAAATACATGTTTATAATTAGAACATTGTCCTTTTCGTTAAGAAGATACTAGTTGTGGGAATGGAATTTGGGTGTGAATACTCTGACCTCAGCACCTAGGCTTCGGCTGGACTCACTTCTCAAAACAAGCCATTGTGGGGTTAGCTCTTCACAGGCTGCACTGCTTACAGCCTGCTTTGGACATAATCAATACTGCAGTCTCCCGCATGCATGGATCACTGCTGACTCATGCTGGGGCAGAAAGTCTGTTCTGAAATTTTACCTATAATGTGTTTCTACTTATATAACTTTTGCAAAATGACAAAAAAGAAATAGAGAAGAGATTAAATTCATAGATTAGTGCTTGCTACAGATAGAGATGGGGCAGTAGTGGTGGAAAGGGAGAGTCCATGTGTTATATAAAAAGGCCAAACAATACCGCAATCCAGTGCTCTTAAATGTAACTCAAATAAGCAGATTTTCACCATTTACAAGCTGCCTGTTGATACCCCATGGTGCTGTGCCCAATATCTGCTAGACATATCTAAGATAAACTCCTGTGCTGTAGTGACCCCAAGCCACAATACCTTTCAGAGCTCTGAGACCCAGTCTCCACTCTGTGCTGTCAAGAGACAGCAGCTAGACACATAAGCCCTTTGCAATTCCACACTTCCCCAGGAGCTCCCTTGCTCTCCTTCCCTTTTGAAAAGCCATCCCCATGCCTAAGTCCCCAAATGGCCTCTTACTACCAGGGACTTGCCCAACACATGAACCTGTCAACGTAAGGCTCCTCACGTGGTCAGCTGCCTTGTGATCATGATTTTTTACCTTTATCAGCCCGTATCTCTGAACCCTTCAAGTGTGGCCAGAAAAAGGCAATAGAAGAAATCATTGTGGTGATAAAACTCCTTAACCATGGTGGTAAATAACCAAATCTACACATGTGATAACATTGCATAACTGAATACACACGGGTACACACACATGTACAAGTGAAACTGGAGAAATTCAAACAACAGACTATCAGTGCGCTGGTTGTGACACTGGACCAGAGCTTCAGGAGGTATTATCACCGGAGGAAATTACATAAAGAGTACAAAGAACCTTTCTAAAGCTTTCCTTACTAGTACACATGGAGTTTACAATTACATCAGCTCTATGAGTATCACTCTAAAAAGCACCATGAGGAATTTTTGGAGTACTTTTTACA